>NC_053027.1:344146053-344258458 GCF_003073215.2 Triticum urartu | reverse complement strand
GGGATACCGAGTCTGATCGGAATGTCTCGGGAGGAGGTCTATTCCTTCGTTGACCGTGAGAGCTTGTGATGGGCTAAGTTGGGACACCCCTGCAGGGATTTGAACTTTTGAAAGCCGTGCCCGCGGTTATGGACAGATGGGAATTTGTTAACATCCGGTTGTAGAAAACCTGAAGTTGACCTTAATTAAAATGTATCAACCGTGTGTGTAACCATGATGGTCTCCTTCCGGCGGAGTCCCGGAAGTGAACACGGTGTTGGAGTTATGCTTGACGTAGGCTGTTTTAGGATCACTTCTTGATCATACTTTTATCGACCGTGCTTTGCCTTCTCTTCTCGCTCTCATTTGCGTATGTTAGCCACCATATATGCTAGTCGCTTGCTGCAGCTCCACCTCATACCTTTACCTTACCCATAAGCTTAAATAGTCTTGATCGCGAGGGTGCGAGATTGCTGAGTCCCTGTGGCTCACAGATACTTCCAAAAACCAGCTTGCAGGTGCCGATGAGTCCGTGCAGATGACGCAACCAAGCTCAAGGAGGAGCTCGATGAAGATCTTGTCCTTTATGTTGTTCCGCTTCCAGTTGATCAGTAGTGGTGCCCAGTTGGGGTCGATCGGGGACCTTGTCGCATTTGGGGTTCTTCTTTTATTTTGGTTCCGTAGTCGGACCTTGATTGTATCTGGATGATGTAATATTTTATTCATGTAATTGTGTGAAGTGGCGATTGTAAGCCAACTATGTATCTCTTTCCCTTATTATATTACATGGGTTGTGTGAAGATTACCTCACTTGCGACATTGCTTTCAATGCGGTTATGCCTCTAAGTCGTGCTTCGACACGTGGGAGATATAGCCGCATCGAGGGCGTTATAAGTTGGTAATCAGAGCCTTCCCCGACCTTAGGAGCCCCACTGGTTGATCGTTTTTAGTAGCCGAGTTGTGTCTAGAAAAATGTTTTGAGTCATTTAGGAATTATATATCGGAGAGTTTAGGAATTCTTTTTACTTCCCAGTCTCCTCATCGCTTTGGTAAGGCATCCTGACGTAGAGTTTTGAATCTTCTCTTCTCAAATTTCACAAAAAAAAAATTTAGGATCACGCAGGTATCTTGGAATCGTTCCGATGGTTTTATGATGAGAACATTGTCTTGGTGCCTCCTGTCAGGGGTTTTGTGGAAGTGTCCCGGGGAGTTGAGCTCTGAGGTGCTGTCGTCATAATTTTATCGTTGCAGTTCTGGAATACCTGAGTTTAGTACGCCGACATCGAAAATCTCTTTTATGCAGTTCGTTGGTGAGATAACCTCGACGCCACCCAGTACTGGGGCGGGAGTTCGGGAGTATTGCCATAACTTGTATAACGGATGCTTTTTGAAGGTTGAGGTAGATGATTTCCGAAGGTTTCTTGGTTATGTGTTGAAGGATGGATACAGCTGGATGTAGGATTTGCTAGTTTTGGGTGAGATGTTATGCTTCCCCTGTATCCCCAACACCTGATTGCATAACCAAAAAAATTCGGGATTTTTTAAGTGGGAATTCAAGTAGCTCTTAGGATATCTTTCCAACGGATATATGATATCAAATTGAGGTTCGACGTCTAGTGGTCCGCCTATTCACGGTTGGTTTTACAGTGGTCTCGTTGTGTCTTAAAGAGTCCTTGGCTATGCCGACTCGGGGACGCTTCGTATGTCATGTGCACTGCCTTGTACATGATGGTGTTGTACGATCGAGCCCGTGTAGGCCCCACCACGAAAACTTCGGATGAAATCTCTATCATATGTTTGTTCCGGCTTATTCTACAAGCCAATCCTTTGTTTTTGTTTTGGGTTGTGGTATTCGAGTTGCTTCAATGTCAAGTGTTGATTCCATACCTTTCCTAAATGGTGTTCTCATACTCTGATGTGAATACTAATCCTTCTCGATCATCGAGTTTGCCATTTCAATTTCATTTCACTGGCATGTTTCCCTTCAAATGGATCCGATCATTTCTACAACCGCAAGATCAAGTATCAGTTCTTCTCAACGGTGTTCGTTTCACCCATTCCAAATTGTCTTTGTTTTTTCCCAACCTCCCTCCCTTTTGCTTTTCTCCAAGGATTCAGATCTCTTAATCGAGTATCCATATTATTGATGTGAGGTCTCTCCATTCTTTTCTATCAATATTCTTATCCAGTAATTCTCATGAAGATACTAACGGAGCTTCTAGTTCATCATTCTTCTTTCTTTTATCTTCTCCGGTGGTTTCAAGTCAAGCTTTGGGTGTTGATCATATTCTTTTCCATATTTCAAATGCCTTTCTCATGCCAGTGCACCTCATATTCATTCCTCTTCTCGCTATTCAATTGTTCCGGAGTGTTCAAGATATCTCGAAAATTCGTGTTTCCACTCTGCAGTTATTCAATATCTTCGAGGACGTTCTCTCTTTCAAGTCTTTTAATTCAACCGGTGCAACCTCCCTTTGAAATCTTTTCAACGGTGTTATTTTGAGTGGGCCCTAACCCACAGGTCTTTTCCCGTGATCTTACCTGACTCTTCTTATTTTCCCGGAGCTATCCTCAAATTTTCTTTTCGAAGTTTGACGTAAGTATGATTTATCATCAGTTAAATGTCTTTCTCCAAGATCTTTCAAATTCATTTCATTGTTGATTCAACTTTCATATTCTTCTTTATTCCGGTGCCTCAATAATTCTTGGTGGTGTTTCTCGTTGTCATTCTCATCTTTTGAAGACCGAAGAAGAGTTTCTCTTTAATCTTGCTCCATTCTCTTCAAGATTTGTGAT
Organism: Triticum urartu; assembly: GCF_003073215.2. Lineage (NCBI taxonomy): Eukaryota > Viridiplantae > Streptophyta > Magnoliopsida > Poales > Poaceae > Triticum > Triticum urartu. The sequence continues at coordinate 344,255,683 of NC_053027.1, read as the reverse complement.
TCTAGCTTCATGCCATTCTCTCATAATTATTTTCGGTTGTGAGTATTTTTTTTTCACCTATCCAGAGTAATTCAAGAGTCTTCTCAGTTTGTTATCCGGAGTCCATCAATTCAGGTTTATTCATTCTCAGCTGTCAGTTATCATTCTCCTATCAGTTCGAGATCTATTTGTTCTCTTGTATCTAAATTCCTTCAAGTATCTTCTTTCGTTTTCCAATTCTTCCAGATGAATTTCTGCTCTTTCTATTTTCATGTTCAATTCTTACGGTGGTTCTTCCAAGTTTCTTCTTCCTTCGTTTATCATATTAATGCATTCGTGTTTTCCTAATTCTACCGGTGGATCGTTGAAGACCTTCTCAAGCTTAAGTTATGCCTCTCCTTAATCCTTTCCACGAGAATAAATAGTATGCCAAATCCGTTGTTTGTCATCAATTTAAATTGGTGAAGGATACGCATAACGTAATCCTTATTCTTGTTCATCCAAGTGATTAATTCCCTATTCCGGAGGTGCATCAAATTCTCGATTCAAGTTGTCCATCTTTCTTTCCGGAGCTCAAAGTTATTTCAATTATTTCATTCCAAAGATCTATCTAATCATTGCAAGGATTCACCTTGTATTTTCAACTTGCCCTTCATTCCGTTTTGATCATCCTTTTGTTACCGGAGTTCTGCATGAAGGTTCTACATGCTGGTTCATCAAGGATTTAATTCCTTCTCGAAGTGTTCATCAAGTTTCTTTTCACAGGTGCTCAAGCATTCTTCATCTTGCAATCCAGAGTGCAATTTTTTTTCTACCGCTCCATTGGAGGTGGTATTATGTCATTCTTGATAATTTGAGTTCATGTTTCATGATTCACATGTTCTCAAGAATGAGGTATTTAAACCCATCACTTTCTGCATTGGAGTTATCTTGTGTCATGTTGCACCTAAAGTCTTCCCGAAGGATTGTTGCTATTTATGTTGCTCATGATGACCCAAGTTCTTCATTTATCCTCCCGGTGAAAAAGTTTCTCGTTTCCTTGTTCTTATCACTCCAATCTATCGTTTCTGTCAGTGACAGAATTTCTACTCAGTTTTGACATGTTTTCCATAAGCCCACTTAAAGCTTATCTTTTCATTGTTGGTTTTCCAATAACTCCGATCGACCTTTCGCTTAAGGATGCCTTTTCAACTCTTTTGTGTCAGAAGTTGGCATTTTCTTCTCCATTCTCCTAGTTCAATTATCTGTCTTCTATTCTTTTGTTCCGGAGGCATTGTCATGTTGCTTTCTTCAACCATCATCTCGTTTTGTCAAAGATCATGTTCTTTTCATGCCTATCCATTTAACCTGAGTGTTGTGCCCTTTTGCTCAAGTTCTTTTCGCCTTGTCAAGCCTTGCATCTCTTTTCAATCGGAGTGCTACCCGAATTTGTTCTTCCTTGTTCCTCTTCCCTATCGGAGTGTTTTCAACTTTGTTCTTCTTCATTGTATTTTTTTCTCTTAATTTTTCCAACCTTTTCAAGGTTCTTTGGTTTCACTCATTTGTCAAAGGAGCAACTTAGTTTTACCTCTTCTCTTTCTTTTCCGTTTTCCCTCCGGTGCCATTCTAGATCTCGGGACGAGATCCTCTCGTAGTGGTGGAGTGTTGTGACGCCCCGAGACCGATGTGCCAGGTGTCCTCTAGTTATTCGCTGTTGTTGCCTTGTCATTGCTTGCGTGTCATGCATTGCATATCATGTCATCATGTGCATTTCATTTGCATACATGTTCGTCTCATGCATCCAAGCATTTTCCCCGTTGTCCATTTTGCATTCCGGCGCTCCGTTCTCCTCCGGTGGTCATTTCTACTTTTCTTTCATGTGTGGGGATTAAACATTTCCGGATTGGACCGAGACTTGCCAAGCGGCCTTGGTTTACTACCGGTAGACCGCCTGTCAAGTTTCGTACCATTTGGACTTCGTTTGATACTCCAACAGTTAACCGAGGGACCGAAAAGGCCTCGTGTGTGTTGCAGCCCAACACCCCTCCAATTTGGCCCAAAACCCACCTAGACCTCCTCCATCATCTCGGTCGTTCGATCACGATCGCGTGGCCGAAAACCGCACCTCATTTGGACTCTTCTAGCTCCCTCTACCTATAAATATGTGGCTCTCCCCGATTTTTCGGCAGTCCAAACCCTAGATCTAACTCCCTCGTCGCCACTGGACAAAACTTCGCCGCCCGGACATGTCCGCCGCCGCCTTCGTCCAATCCGGAGCAGACATGTGTCCTCTCGCGCCCCACTTCGCCGCCGGGCCCGTGGAGCCCATCTCCGGCCGCCCCGGCCCGCGCCAGGCCCGAGGAGATCCGTGCCACGCCCTCTTGCCGGACCTCCGCCGGAGTTCCTCGCTGCCGGTCAACCTCGCCGGAGCTCGCCGCCAGGACCCTCGCGCCTCCCCAAGCTCCGTCCATCGCCGGAGATGGATCCCCGACCTCGTCCTCCACCGGATCGAGTGTATCCCGGCCTCCCTCGACTTCCCATTGCCTCGCCGGACTTCCTTCGCCCTCGCCGGAGACCTCCAGCGCCGCCGTGCCATGGCCACCGTCCTACGCCGCCTTCCTCCTGTGAGCACGCCGCGCCGCCCGAGCGCCCGGCCTTGCGTCGCCCTTCGCCGGTGCCGTGCCCCGGCGACCGTGCTCCTCCTCCTCGACCTCCTCGGCATCCGCGCCCTCGCTGGAGGAGCTCGCCGCCGGCGTTGACCTGCCCCTGGACAAGATCCACCAGGTCGTCTATCCAAACGCGGCTCCTCGTCCCCCGAATCTCCTTGTCCCGAATCTCCTCGTCCCGGGTTGACTTTTCCCGCGGGGTAAAATTTCAGTCCCCGAGTTTTCCATGTTTCAAATGCCCATATTCATCATGTCACAACTTTGCATCCGTAGCTTCAATTCATGCGTGTAGCATATCAAAATGTTCGCCTCAGAGAGCACATCATTTCACCTCACTGCATCATTTTCATTTGAGTTCATCTTGATGCCCAAAATACTGTTGGAAGAGAGCTATTTGAGATTATTGTCAGATCTGCTGCACCATATAGCTATTTGTCATTTTTGCCATGATTAATGTGTGCATGATATGCCCCTGAGCTCTACATGTATTTTTTTATATGCCTTGCCATCTTTCCAGAGGTGCCATCCATGTATTTTTGTGATGTGTGTGGTGACTAGCACAAGCTTGCAAAGTAAGGCACTTGGTAATGCTGATTTCAGGGACTTAGCATTTCCACTAAGTCCTTGACCTGCTTATCTCATATGGCGATATGTTCTTGTTGTTTCCTAATGATCTGTGCCTCTTTTGAGGATGATCAGTAAGGATGTTTTGTTAATATTGTAGTGCTCTATCCATCCATGTCTTTGTTTGCAATTATGGAGCACCCTAGCTTGAGTCAATCGAGCTCTACTTTTGCTATTTCGTGAATCTAGGCAGATTGTCTACTTGTTAGCAATTTTGCCGAGGATGTTGTAGTTGATCCGTGCATGATATGCTTTTGTTCTTGCCATGTCTAGCTTGTATTATGTGTATTATTGATGGGTGTATGCTTAGATTGTAATGCCTTGCTCTGTAGTGAGTGTATCGAGCTCGTAAACATGCCTACTTGATATCTGTTTCAGCATGCTCCAGTTTTCGCTAAGTCTGTGATCTGATTATGTTTTTGCCATGTTCACATGCTTGCAATTGTATTTTCTGATCCCTTTTGGCTCAAGGTCACTAAGGGACTTTTGTTAAGATCTTTGAGTAGCTCCATGCCATGCTTCACTTTGCCATGTTCAGGTCCTTTAGCATATAGTTTTCATGCTCCGAAGAGTGCTATCTCATCTGAAATTCCAGACAAGTGTTAATTTCACTAAGTCTGAGATCTGTTTACCATATGCATTTTTTCAATACTTGTTTGAACGTGTTAATTGATGAATTGGCCATAGCTCAGTGCTAGACTTTTGTTAAGAATCATGAATGCATCCCTGCCATGTATTTTGTTGTCTTGTTTGGGTGCTGTAGCATGTTCATCTTGTTGCATTTAGATGGCTACTTGCTGTAAATCGCAGAACGTGGTCATATTTGAATTGCTTGCCATTTCCAAACCGTAACTCCGATTCCGGCGTTCTTTATATCGTTTTCAAGCGATTTCATCTCATCTTTCCAGTGGCATACTTGGATTTCCATGTTGAGGCCAGTTTCATGCATTCCCTTGCAAATCATGCATATGCATCGCATACCGCATCTCGCATATCATACCATGTTCATGTGTTGGTTGTTTACTATGTTGTGTGCTTCTTTCCGGTGTTTGCTTCTTCGGGTTGGTTCCGGTTACGTCGCGTTTGTGAGGACCCGTTCGTCTACGTCCGTTTGTCTTCTTCATGGACTCGTTCTTCTTTCTTGCGGGATTTCAGGCAAGATGACCATACCCTCGAAATCACTTCTATCTTTGCTTGCTAGTTGCTCGCCCTTTTGCTATGCCTAAGCTGCGATACCTACCACTTGCTTATCATGCCTCCCATATTGTTGAACCAAGCCTCTAACCCACCTTGTCCTAGCAAACCGTTGTTTGGCTATGTTACCGCTTTGCTCAGCCCCTCTTATAGCGTTGTTAGCTGCAGGTGAAGATTGAAGTTTGTTCCTTGTTGGAACATGGAGATGTTGTTCCTTGTTGGAACATGTTTACTTGTTGGGTTATCACAATATATCTTATTTAATTAATGCATCTATACACTTGGTAAAGGGTGGAAGGCTCGGCCTTATGCCTGGTGTTTTGTTCCACTCTTGCTGCCCTAGTTTCCGTCATATCGGTGTTATGTTCCTGGATTTTGCGTTCCTTACGCGGTTGGGTAATAATGGGAACCCCTTGATAGTTCGCCTTAAGTAAAGCTCCTCCAGCAATGCCCAACATTGGTTTTACCATTTGCCACCTAGCCTTTTCTTTTCCCTTGGGAGTCGCGCTCCTGAGGGTCATCATTATTTTAGCCCCCCCCCCCCGGGCCAGTGCTCCTCTGAGTGTTGCTCCAACTGAGCGATGTCCGAGGATACCAGGGGCAACTTTGGGCTGGCTTACCCGACGTCTTGCTCATCCGGTGTGCCCTGAGAACGAGATATGTGCAGCTCCTATCGGGATTTGTCGGCACATCTGGGTGGTGTTGCTGGTTTAGTTTTACCCTGTCGAAATGTCTTGTAGAACCGGGATACTGAGTCTGATCGTAATGTCTCAGGAGGAGGTCTATTCCTTCGTTGACCGTGAGAGCTTGTGATGGGCTAAGTTGGGACACTCCTGCAGGGATTTGAACTTTCGAAAGCCGTGCCCGCGGTTATGGGCGGATGGGAATTTGTTAACGTCCAGTTGTAGAAAACCTGAAGTTGACCTTAATTAAAATGTATCAACCATGTGTGTAACCGTGATGGTCTCTTTCCGGCGGAGTCCGGGAAGTGAACACGGTGTTGGAGTTATGCTTGACGTAGGTTGTTTTAGGATCACTTCTTGATCATACTTTTATCGACCGTGCTTTGCCTTCTCTTCTCGCTCTCATTTGCGTATGTTAGCCACCATATATGCTAGTCGCTTGCTGCAGCTCCACCTCATACCTTTACCTTACCCATAAGCTTAAATAGTCTTGATCGCGAGGGTGCGAGATTGCTGAGTCCCTGTGGCTCACAGATACTTCCAAAAACCAGCTTGCAGGTGCCGATGAGTCCGTGCAGATGACGCAACCAAGCTCAAGGAGGAGCTCGATGAAGATCTTGTCCTTTATGTTGTTCCGCTTCCAGTTGATCAGTAGTGGTGCCCAGTTGGGGTCGATCGGGAACCTTGTCGCTGGGGTTCTTCTTTTATTTTGGTTCCGTAGTCGGACCTTGATTGTATCTGGATGATGTAATATTTTATTCATGTAATTGTGTGAAGTGGCGATTGTAAGCCAACTATGTATCTCTTTCCCTTATTATATTACATGGGTTGTGTGAAGATTACCTCACTTGCGACATTACTTTCAATGCGGTTATGCCTCTAAGTCGTGCTTCGACACGTGGGAGATATAGCCGCATCGAGGGCGTTATAGTCGGCTTCACTTGTGAAGACAACATAGGTGGCGTTGGCATCGGGGAACTCGTCTTGGAGCATGCCGACTGGGCAGGGCATCGACTATTGTGTAGTCGGAGCTGTCGGGCCTGTTGGAGGAGGCGGCCAGCCCTCACCCATGGCGATTCGGGCGAGCAAGTTGCACTTGCGAGTGGTGTGGTTGGACGGCTTCGCCCTGCTGCAAAACTTGCATGGGGCATTGAGGGCCTGCAGCCAGGCCCCCTTGTCGTGCTTTTGGCGCTTCGGGCCAGGTTGCCCCGCCGACTGTTGATCCTCGACAGTGGCCCGTTGTCGGTTGTTGGTAGCCAGCTGATGGGCCTTGCGCTTGTTGTTGATACGTCTCTAACGTATCTACTTTTCCTAACGTGTTTCCTCTTGTTTTGGACTCTAATTTGCAAGATTTGAATGAAACTAACCCGAGACTGACGCTGTTTTTAGCAGAACTACCATGGAGATGTTTTTGTGCAGAAATAAAAGTTCTCGAAATGGAATGAAACTTTGCGTGGATTTTTAATACAATAAAAGAGAATTTCTAGAGCCGAGAGCCACCTGAGGGGGGCACCAGGGTGGGAACAACCCACCAGGGCGCGCCTGCCCCCCCCCCCCCAGGCACGCCCAGGTGGGTTGTCCCCACCTGGTGGCCCCGCAGACACTCAAACCAATGCTATAAAATCCTATTTTTCTAGAAAAAATAAGGAGAAAGAATAATCGTGATCCACGAGAGGGAGACGCCGTCACCTCCTGTTCTTCATTGGGAGGCTAAATCTGGAGTCTATTTGGGGCTCCGGAGAGGGGGATCTTCGTTCTTCGTCATCACCAACCCTTCTCCATCGCCAATTCCATGATGCTCCCCACCAGGAGTGAGTAATTCTTTCGTAGGCTCGCTGGTCGGTGAGGAGTTGGATGACATTCATCATGTAATCTAGTTAGTTTTTTTAGGGCTTGATCCCTAGTATCCACTATGTTCTGAGGTTGATGTTGCTAGGAATTTGCCATGCTTAATGCTTGTCACTTTGAGCCCGGGTGCCATGATTTCAGATCTAAGCCGTTTATGTTATCACCATCATATCCATGTTCTAGATCCGATTGTCACAGCCCTAGGTCAGCCCTGTTGTCTTTGCTTGATCATCATGTCATCATGTTTAAAATTCAAATGAATTTGAATTGGGGATGTTCAAACCCTAGTAGTTAATAATTTCTACTAGGTTCAAGTTTAAATCTTTTCAATGAGCCCAAAATACCTTTGAAAATGTTCATGATTTATGATAAAGGTGAAAACCTCTGCCAAAAATGATGAGAATACTTCTTGGCCATTTATGGATTTTTTGAATTAACTCATATTGTATTTTGGTTGGAGCAGATAAATCCTATAAATACTTTTATTGCTCCAATACTTCTGAAACATTTTGTGGAGCTCTGGGATAAACCATATTGCATCCACAAAAGTTTCCAGAAGCTGCAAAAATAATTTGGTTAGTAAACCAAATTAAAAACAATAACATAAATGGGGAAAGACGGAACTAACCTGGCGGCCCACTACTGTACCTGCTGGCCCAGCCCACCTGGCCCTCCTGCCAGTCATCTTCCTCCTCAGCCAGTAGGCAGAGGCAGCACAAAGCGTGCACACGCCCAAGCGTGCCACGCCTCCACCTTCTTACCTGCCTCCCCGCCAGCGCAACACCGCGAGCCCTCTTCGCGGTGCCGTCCGGATCGAACCCTCCCTCTCTATCGTTCTCTCTCTCTTCCTCACCTCTACATGCCATGGCCGACGCACGCCTGAGCTAGTCGCCGCCGTAGTCGTGCCACAGCCACCCTCGAGCCTCTCCGACCTGTCACCAAGCTCCGCCACGACGTCCTCGTCCTCTCCACCGAGTCACGCACCGCCAGGAGCTCCGTTTCATCCTCAACACCGTCGTCTTGCTCCTCGGTCGTCTGATATCACCGCCGACCATACATCACCATATGTGCTTCCCCGGGCCACCTGAGAACGCTGTCGACCCGCTGTGAGCCCCTGTTTCGTTTCCCCCTACTCCCATGCTCTAATTAGAGCTCTAGCCATTGCTTTCATCAAGACCGAGAACCACCACCGCCCGAGCTTGTCACCGGCGTAGGTCCGGCGACCATTTGGTCATGCCAGTTCTTCCAAATGCTCCGCAGCGCCACTTAGAGCCTCGCTAGATCTTCTTTTCATCCATTTGCACACCGTAGCGGTGAATCCGTCGTCACCCGAGCTCCGGTCGCCATGGTGGTCGTCGCTGGCGCCGTTCCCGGCCATCTCGAGCTCAGCCACCACCACCAGCCGATGCGGCTCACTCCCAGGAGCGCGTAGGAGCAAACCGCGCAGCGAATGGCGCCCTGAGCAGCGTTTTCGTAGCTCATCGCCGCGTCTGGCTTCACCGGCGGCTCAACGCCGACGCGTTTGAACTTTTAACCAGGGGTTTGACTCCCCCTGTGTCACTGACATGTGGGGCCAGCCCCTGACTAACCTTATATTATGTTTTAAGTTAGCATTAATTAATACTGTTAATTAGTTAAGACACTGACTTATGGTCCCACGCGTCAGGTTTGACCCTGGCCGCCCAGTTGACTTGCTGACATCATGTTGATGCAATGCTGGCGTCATAAATGTTTTCTGGATATTTAATAAATCAGAAATGATTTATGAATTTCAGAAAATACCTAAAACTTCTAAAAATGATAGTAATTAAACTGTAACTCCAAAAGAAATAATTTATATATGAGAATTATCAGAAAAACCCAATATATCCATCTGTACCATTTCCATGCATGCTAGAACAACTTATGACCACTGTTTAGGACAAATCAAATGAATGACATTTGAATATTAACATATGGAGATTGAATTTGAACCTAGGGTTCAAACCAACTGCATTTAACCTATTGCTAGATGCATTAGCTCAAATCAAAGCATATTGCCATGTCATTATCATGCATCATAATTGTTGCGTTGCATTGATTGTGTTCCTTCTCTGTTGTCGGTGGTTGTTCCCTCTCGATAAACGTGTTCCGATGATGAGTTCGATGACACCGATGAAGAGCTATACTATCTTCAGAACTGCCAGGCAAGCAAAGCCCCTTGTTCATGCGATACAATCCCACTCTCTCGCTTGTACTCTCTTTTACTGTATTAGGACAACAACGATTCAACTATTACATGCTATGGTAGTTGAACCCCTTTCCTCTGCATGACCTGTCATTGCCACAGTAAATAGATGTAACCCACTAGCATGAGTAGGAGTTGTTTGATCCCTCACGTACCTACTCATTCATGCTTGTTGTCATGCCTGCTACTTCTTAGAGTTGAGTCAGGTCTGATTCATCGGGGATGAATTGGAATGGTGAAAAACATGTCCTACTGTGTGTGAGCGAAGTGTGTGAACATGATTTGGTAAAGGTAGCGGTGAGAGGCCATGTAGGAGTACATGGTGGGTTGTCTCATTGAAACCGTCCTCGGGAACTGAGTTCTGTGTTTGTGATCCATGAACAACTACTACCACGCATTGGAATGCTTAAGTGCCCCTCTTGACTTATTAATCATCTTGATCTCTGTCCAGGAGTTGCAACTAGTTTCTGGTGTTTGTAGTATGCTGGAGGCCGTGCGTAGCGCTGACCCGAGGGGTGGGCTGTGATGCGGTAGGCACATGGCCCGGTGTACTGAGTCGCCCGTTTGGTGACCCGAGAACCCTGTACACATCGTTTGGGGACGTTGAGGACACCCCGGCCGGATTTCCTTGCGTATGGAACCCGAATAGGCGATAAACCTGGACTAGAGACTTATGTGGTTAGTCAGGTCATGGACAACACCCTCGCTGGGCTTCCGCTTGAAGGTTGTTGAGTACATGTCGTGTAAACGGCGATAAGTGGTGAGAGCGTGTGTGAAGAAGTACACACCTGCAGGGTTAACATCATCTATTCGAATAGCCGCGTCCGTGGTAAGGACTTCCGGGTTGCCTATATAGTTCATGGACAAGTGAAAGTGGATACTCTAAAATGCGCAAGATAAGCGTGACTGTTGTGGATGGCGTTCTCGTAGGGAGACGGGAGCGGATCCATAGTGGTGTATTGATTGGTGAATATGTTGTCTCGTGTGCTCCACCTCAAAAGAGTTACTTGCAGTCGTAGTTCAGGATAGCCACCGAGTCAAAGCTGGCTTGCTGTAGTTAAACTCCACCACCCCCTTTGTTGATACTGATGCATATGTAGCTAGTTCTGATGTAAGTCTTGCTGGGTACATTTATACTCATGTTTGCTTATTTTATGTTTTTGCAGAGAGACTCCAATCTCACTAGTAGTTCTGTGTGGACTTTGACGTTTAGCTTGTTACCTCAGCTACGATCTTGTACCCTTGGGAGGGTCTTGTAGATAGTCAGGCTTCTCAGCCTTTTTCATTTGTAGTTGTCTGTACTCAGACATGTTTATGCTTCTGCTTGTTGCTTGTGTGCTCTGTATGTTGGGTCATGAGACCCAGGTTTGTAATACTTGGCTCCTCGGAGCCTAATGAATAAATACTTTGAGTTGTAGAGTTTTGTTGTGATGCCATGTTGTATTTGCACATATCGAGCATATTGTGTGTATGATTGAAATGCTTGGTATGTGTGGGATCCGACAACCTAGTTGTTTATCCTTGGTAGCCTCTCTTACCGGGAAATGTCTCCTAGTGCTTCCACTGAGCCATGGTAGCTTGCTACTGCTCCGGAACACTTAGGCTGGCCGGCATGTGTCCTTCTTCGTTCATGTGTCTGTCCCTTTGGGGAAATGTCACGCGGTGTCTACCGGAGTCATGTTAGCCTGCTACAGCCCGGATTCTCCGGAGTCCTGTTAGCCCAGTTGCTACAGCCCAGATTCACTCGCTGATGACCGACACGTTCGTTGCTGAGTCATGTATGCCTGTCCCTATAAGTTAGTGCCACTTTGGATTCACGACTAGTCATGTCGTCCTGGGTTCTCTATCATATGGATGCTAGCGACACTATCATATACGTGAGCCAAAAGACGCAAACGTTCCCGGGCCAGGTAAGGTGGCACCCGTGGGAATATCGTGTGTGAGGCAGCAAAGTGATATGATGTGTTACATGCTAGATCGGTGTGGCTTATGATCGGGGTCCCGACACCGATCTTCCAAGTTATAGTCGCCTACTACGTGTTATGATCCAGCAACCCCGGAGTGACAATAGTCGGGACCACTCCCGATGATGACCGTAGTTTGAGGAGTTCATGTATTCACTGTGTGTTAATGCTTTGTTGCAGTTCTCTACTAAAAGGAGACCTTAATATCACTTAGTTTCCAATTGGACCCCGCTACCACGGGAGGGTAGGACAAAAGATGGCATGCAAGTTCTTTCCATAAGCACGTATGACTATTTACGGAATACATGCCTACATTATATTTATGAATTGGAGCTAGTGTCGTATCTCCCTAGGTTATGGTTGTCACATGATGAATATCATCCAACAAATCACCGATCCAATGCCTACGGAGTTATCTTATATTGTTTCTGCTAAGTTACTACTGCTATCATTACTGTTGCACTTGCTAAAAAACTACTGCTATCATTGTTACCGTTGCTATTGCTATTGCTACTACTATCAAAACTATCATATTTCTGTGCTACTGATCACCTTGCTGCAGATAATTAACCTCCAGGTGTGACTGAATTGACAACTCAATTGCTAATACTTATAAATATTCTTTGGCTCCCCTTGTGATGAATTTATAAATTTGGGTTGAATACTCTACCCTTGAAAACTATTGCGATCCCCTATACTTGTGGGTTATCAGTTGTCGTTTGGCTGTTGGCGCTGTTTGGAGTCACCAGCGGACGTTTGGGGAGCCAGCGGGAGCTCCTTCCCAAACGAGTCAACCCGGATCTCCGACTTCATGGAGGAGTCGGCGCTGGCGTACTTGTCCGCCACTACCAAAAGCTCGTCCAATAAAGTCGGCTCGTCGTACAAAAGCTTGTGCTTGAGCAGGGTGCCCACCCTGCACTCACCGGTGAAGTACTCGATGGCCTGCACCTCGTGCACCCCTTAGTAGGAGTTGCGCAGCTCGGCCCAACGCGTCAGGTAGTCGCGGGTGGACTCGGTTGGGCCCTAAACGCATATGGAGAGCTAGCGCGGCTTGTAGGGCGCTTGTAGGTGCTGCTGAAGTTGCGGACGAAGTCGTCGGCAAAGTCCAACCAGTTGTTGACGTTGTAGTGTTTGAGGTTGTCCAGCCATGTCCGGGTCGTGCTGTGGAGAATGAGCAGAGCGTACTTCACGGCAACACTCTTGTTGTCGTTTGCTATGCTAACTGCCATGCTATAGTCGGTCAGCTAGTCCGTCGGCTTCAAGGAGCTGGTATACTTGGGAGTGTCTCAGGGGAGCGAGAACCCTTTGGCGAAGGGCTCGTCACGGATGCGGGAGCCGAAGCAGACCTGGACAACCGTGTCCTCCTCCTTGACTGCCAGGGACCAAGCTATCCACTCGATCCGATGGCAAGCATCATTCTCGCCGACTCCTTCACAGGGGCCTAGCCCCCCCCCCCCAGAGTCAGATGGTCTACTGGCGCCAGAGAGGCCAACCTCTCCCTGCGAGGGGGAGGCGGACGGTCATCCTGCTGGCACTGGTCCTCCTCCCTTGGAGACACTTGCCAGCTTTTGACAATCGTCAGGCGGGTGCGCCAGCTGCGGCTAGCAGCCGGCTCCGGGTCCGCTGGCCGCGGCAACCGCCGCTTGGGGACTAGGAGGTCGCTCCATGCTCACGGGGGGTGGGGGGATGGTTTTCGGCTTGCTTGACGGCTTTCACCACGCGGTTGCACGCATCCTGCTGCATTTTTGCAGTGTCGAGGAGCTCCTGAAGGCGCTCTAGGTGCTCGAGTTCTTCTGCGCCGTCTAGACGGCGTGCAGGTTCTGTGTTGGGGTGGCATAGGTCGGGCGTCCAACCCCCATCATACTGGCTATGGCCGCGCCGCGTTGCCGAACGGCGCCGGCTCGGCTGGGCTCGCCAGCAGCCGGCATGCCGCCCATGATGCGGTCGATCTCGCACTGGTTGGCCTCAGCGCGGCGCTTCATGGCTGTCATCTTGTTGGCGTTGTCAAGGAGCTTGACACGGATCTCCTCCAGCGCTGCTCCATCAGCGTTGGCAGCGATGGGAGTGGCCAGGCTCTGCATTGCCGCTCGCAATGTGTCCTGGCTAGCCCCGCTAGAGTCCTGGCTGTGGCCGGTGACCATCACCTCTGCAACGATGCCGGCGTCGGCGTCGCTGGATGCAGGAGGGAGCGGATCATCAATGACCACCACGTCGGTTGGGAACCCGTCAGTGGAGGCCGCGTCGGAGACGGTGAGCTTCTCAAAGAGCTCAGAGAGGGGGTCAATGGAGCGAAGGGCCTCTGCGTCGGAGGCGGGCTCATCAGAGAGGCTAACCTTGCCAAAGAGATCGACAAGGCAGCTCATGGGGTAGGCTGCTCTCGCGTTGGGCGGTGCGCTGGTGCAAGCGCAAGCGGGCGCACCGAGCTGGTTGATCAGGCCGACAGTGACGTGCTCGCCAGAGAGGAAGAGGGTTCCCGTCTAGAACGTGTCTCCGGCCTATGCTGCGCTAGGCCCCACGGTGGGCACCAACTGTCGTGGTAATATCACTCAGATGCCAGGGGGTGGCTTATCATGGATGGGCCCAAGAGGACGTCGTCGGGCCCTGGAGGCGGGAGTGAGCACACAAGATGTACCCAGGTCTAGGGCTCTCCGGAGAGATAACACCCTTAGTCCTTCTCTGCGGGGTCTCCGCGTGATGACTATGATCAAATGGTGGCTACAAGGTTGCTCCTTGAGCTGTGTGGCTAGAGGAGGAAGAAGGGTAGAGCTGCTACCTTGCTTCTCCTAGCTATGGTGTGTGTGGGTGGAATGAGGGCTGAACCCTTTGCATGGGTGAGGCCTGGGGGTTTTTCTAGGCCAACTCCTCAGGGTACAATGGTAACACGGCCGGGTGTAGGACCAGAACGTCCGTGTCTAGGGTCGTTGGGTTCTCCGCCGGCTGCTGAGAATCTGACCAACAGGTAGGGCCCGCAGGCGGCGGGCCATGTTGATTGCCTTTTGTTGTAGCTTTGTACTTGATGACGGAGGCCGCGTCAGGAGTCGTATGGCTACAATCCCGCCATTAGGCGGGTTGGTGGCCGCTAGATCAGCGCACACTGTAGCCATACTCCGTCACATCGAAGTAATTGAGTGCAGACTCCGAGCGGAGGGGAGGGTCGGCTGATGGAGGCCGACCCGCCCCCGAAGCCGCCTTCTTGGGGAGCGCCGTCTTCTGGGAGCTCACGGACAGGTAGGGCCCACCGCCTATGGGCTGTATTGATTGCCTTTCCCTGTAGTATGACCCTGGCTGACGAGGGCCATGTCATGGGTCGCATGGCTACAGTTCCACGCCTGGCAGGTGGGTGACCGCTTGGTCAGCTTGCACTGTAGCCACACTCCTCTAGGATTTGGGGGGAGTGGGTGGCCCTGTAGCCATGCACATCTTGTCGTAGTGGTTGAGTGCATACACCGACGGCATGAGGGGCCGTCTGCTAGGAGCCGGCCTCCCCTGAAGCCGCCTTCTAACAATGCGCTGTCTTCTGGTAGCCGGCTGCTTGGGCCTAGCCGGCCCAAGAAGCCGGGCGCGAGTCCAGAAGGTGTGAGGGGCGTTGCTAGCCCCGATGTCTTGAAATACTAAGGGGTATGGATGAGGCTACCCGTGGTCAATCCCCATGACAATTGGAGTTGCTGTGGGAGTTGTTATTCTCCGGAGGTGACCGTGTCGGTCGAGACGCGGCCTTAGTGATTAGTCTAGGACATGCCCTTTTGCTTTGTAGTTGTCTTGTCGGTGGCTATCCTCGGACATTCCATGTTGTGGAGTTCGTACTGCATTTGTTGTTAAAGCGAGTTGTAGTCGTCTTGTAATCAAATTCTGCCTTCTACGAAAATATGCTATCTCTTTGACTTACTCTTGAAAAAAAACATTATACAACTCATATACTATTAATCTTATCAATAGTCAAAGACAATCTCAAAAACACATTAGACTATGTATATATATGGATGGAGGGAGTAGCATCATGGTCGAATATCTCCTATGAACCTCAAACCACAAGAAGTGCACGCATCTCTAGCCATCATCTCAACTTGTCTTTCTCAACGCGATAAATCGCGTGTGGACATGCAGCCACGTGAGGTCGTTATCATCACCACTTCTTTCCACATGATTCGTGTTACTCCAATACATCAATGTCGTATAACTTTTTTGGCCAGCATACACTAATTGGTATAGTTCTCGTATTGCATCTGCGCCCCAATAAATGGCTGACATGGCAGGATCACGCATTGAAACGATGGGCGCGTAGATTAGAATTGATTACACGACAGTGAGACATAGCTCCATGGCACGAGAGAGCTATTTGCACCAAGCTGTCAACCAAACTAATAATAGGTCATGATGCATTGGCTTAACTAAACAAACATGTTATTAATCAGGTGGTGGTCATTGCAAGCTACTGTTTTGTACTAGGATCTCAACCAGCCTAGGAAAGGTCTCTCCAGAGTAGTGAATATGAAAGAACATCTAACCTTTCGCTGTCGCTGGAACTTGATGCCATGGCGAGCCTTTTTCTCGCAACACCGCGTTAAAGACGTGGGTACAGTATTTTTTCTTCTTCTTCTGTGGGTACAGTGTATTAGCAACAGACTGCTAAGTGTTAAGTACATTGGAAGCCTACACACCGGCCATAATCACACCAGCTCTCTCCACCCAGCATAGTTCAATTTGGAGTATTTTAGTTTCATCACATGTTTCAGACTACTAATTTACAACTAAAATCCTTACATATACGGATTTCTTACCCAAAAATAATCAGTTGAACATCATTCTTCACACTAGTTAACTCGAATCATGAAAAAAGTCAGTGCGCCACTAAATAAAAAAATCAGGCAAGAATTTATTACAAAGTAAAAATATGTGTACATGACCTATAGAGAATATTGATATCTCACCGATATGAGTGAATGAGTTTTTATTTCACTGCTTTGGTTGATTGGAAATCTGCTCTATCTATTACAGTAGTATTGTATTAGTCGATAAATTCGGGCTAATCGTATGAAAGGTCTATTTAATCAATGCGCTAGTTATTAGCTATGTACCAATAATCAAGGCTAATTACAGTATACCATTCAGTTTGTCTTGGAACGGTCATTATGAATAAAGCTTGTTATGTCAGCATTTCATTTATTCATCTGCCTATTGATGAGTGACATATAAAACAAGTGCCATAAAATGGGTGGTGTAACGCCCCGGACACACCCGCCGGTGGTCGTTGCTCCTAACGGGATCTAGACTGGCCTCACAGATCAATATTAGTCTTTTCTGCACACTTTTTCCTCACTCGTGCACACCCGAGAGCAACTTCCCGGTCGGTCACCCATCTTGCCACTACTCCAAGCTGAGCATGCTTAAGTATGAAGTTCTGTCCGAATGGGCTCCCGGAAAAGAAGGAATTCCTTATTGATATGAGTAGTCTATCATCCCTAATAAGCCAGGCCATCACATACACCCCCACTCAGAGGAACTGACGTCCTCGTCGGGCCATAGGAACGTTCCCTCTTGGCACATACGTCTGTGCATCCAGTCTGATACATGTGTCATGCCGTGTACCACGACGGGTCACAAATGTCATGAACAACATGACCGTGCATCTGTCTGCAACCATCCGTGTAACCGCGAGGGTCGGCTCTGATACCAACTTGTAACGCCCCGGACACACCCGCCGGTGGTCGTTACTCCTAGCGGGATCTAGACTGGCCCCACAGATCAATACTAGTCTTTTCTGCGCACTTTGTCCTCACTCGTACGCACCCGGGAGCAACTTCCCGGTCGGTCACCCATCGTGCCACTACTCCAAGCTGAGCACGCTTAACTTTGGAGTTCTGTCCGAATGGGCTTCCGGAAAAGAAGGAATTCCTTATTGATATGAGTAGTCTATCATCCCTAATAAGTCAGGCCATCACAGTGGTGTGCACGCATTGATACAAGTCTGCAACGTAATGAACACATTGCACGCATTTGTTAGCCATGATGAGCCAGGGACCATGAGACTTAGTATTCACATTTGTATTCACAGCCGTATAGCCCATGTCTGTTACATATTGAAAATAACGCTATATTAAATACAGATCTCAAAGCTCAAACATACAAAATGAATATGCTCCTCGCGTGGAACCATGTCCCAAAAATCCGCGTCGCTTCTGATGCAACTACAAACTAAAGCAATGCAAAGAACCCCCTAAAAAACTTCATCAACTGACGAAGAGGATCGGAAATGGTAAAAGTATCCAAATCCAAGGAGACAATGGATAATTGCAAACTAAACAATGCAAAGAACCCATAAAAGAAACTTCATCAACTAATGAAGAGGGTCGAAAATGCGATAAATCACAAGTGAACATAATGCCACGCGAGGAGGAAATCGACACCGTTCGCTCCCAAGTGATTCGTGCACTTATTATACAACAAGCTTGTATATTGATTTGTCGGCAGTGTATCAGTGTGTTATAGTTTATGTATTAGCTATGCCATCGCAATCATATGTCCCACAGTTCAGTCGCATGCAATAAAGTCAGACACATTGAATCGCTCATCAATTACAATGGCTACCTGTTGTGAGCCAACGTCACCCTGTACCCACACCCTGCAAATCCACCTGCCCAGCTCATAGCTCCTCCCCACTCATTTCATCATCTTCCTCTTCCCCTTAGCCATTCTCTTTTGTTTGGGCAACTTTGGGGCACTGTGCATGGTTCTTATCCACCTGCACTGAGTATGGTGAGGATAGACTAGTTTGTTCTACCTCATGATCCAAGGCAACAGGACAAGATTCATTTCATACATGTACCCGAACCTAGTGTGTACATAGAATAGCTGGCCTGGAACAAAACAGGAAGCAGCTCAGACACTGCACTTGCACTTAAACTGTTGTTATTTACTGCTTCCCTAGCCTACCTTGATTGGGATAACAGACAACAGAACATTGTATGGTGAAACTCTACCGATTAAATGATGCAGATGCATGCTATTGGTGAATTAATATTCTGCCAGTGCATTGAAAATGCATGCACCCTCCTTAATGCTTGACACAGACCGTAGCATCAATATTATAAAACAATAAACATCTCAGATGAACTTTATAGTTGGATTAGCATAAAAACTTGTATGAAATGGATTGCTTAAGCATTTTTAAGTCGGAATGGTAATTTTCGTAACATAATTTCATTGACAGCCTATTAAAAAATATCTATTTTGAAACATTTTCAAAAATATATTTCAAAAAAACATATGTCTTAGTTAATGTTCTTCGAAATTCATTTTCTTACAAATCTTGAAGAGTCAAAAAAATAACATGAAATTATTTTTCTCATTCAACATGCAATTCATATTTCAATGCAAATTTATAAAAATCATACCACTGATGAGCAAGTGGTTAAGTGAATACTAACAATGCGTGTCACAGAAAAGAAAACATGCATCAAATTAAAACACTCTAACATAACAAAAGTAAAATTTCATCATAATCATGTTAGACCTCACCGGCATTTCACACCAGCCATCTTAAATGGTCACATCAAGATGCTGCCTCTCCCCAACCCAGCAACAAAGAGAAGTTAATGAGTAAAGGTTTGGTCGTACTATCCAATTCATTTAAGATGCCCAGCTACGAACTAATATACACATATTTGCTGAATTACCTACTATGACGTTCATGTATTCATTTAATCACTATATTAAGTGCTAATCTCACAGCATGCATGAACTGTCGAGATTTCATCCTCACATGGCACCATGTCCCAAAAATTCAGGTCGCTCTCAACGGCCCTATAGAAAACAAAGTAGATATTATCCCTACCATTCGACTCACACAGCCACACCCTTTCCTCCAACCTCAAGAAAATAATCTCCTGGACCTGGACACCAACAGAACCTCACCCTCGTTCGGACATACTCCACTCCACTAACTGAGCTTCGCCCGCAATGGCCACCCTTGTCAAGCACCTCATCCTGTGCTCCAGCACTACCACATCGTCCTCGGCTTCTCCGTCCCCGTCGAACCGTCGCCCGCCGTCGTCTCCGGATGGCGCCGACAAGCGCGCCCACTTGACGCAGTCCTCCACGCGCCGGCTCGCAGTCGCCGCGTCAACGGCAATGGTCGCAACGGCGGCACTTTCTGCCCGGCGACCCGCGGCGCCGCCCCCAGCCATGGCCGCGGAGGCGGCCGCGTTGCGGGCACCGGCGCCCCCGGGAACCGTGCCGAGGTGGGGCACGAGGTCCTACGTCAGAGAGAGGTTCTTCGAGCCCGGGCTGACCACGGAGGAGGCCGCGGCGCGCATCCGGCAAACGGCGGAGGGAATGCGGACGCTTCGGCCAATGCTGGAGACCATGTCGTGGAAGTACGTACTGTTCTACGTGCGGCTCAAGTCCAAGTACCTCGACCTCGACCTCACCACCGCCATGGCCGGTGTCCCCGAGCCGCGCCGCCCCGAGTACGTCCTCGTCGCTAACGAGCTCGTCGACAATATGACCGAGGTAGAACCTTTTTTTTCTTGACGTTGAACTTCTGCGCAACAGTTTATTTGTTATTTTTCTGGATAGATACTGTATTTCATTCTGATGAAGTTGCCGTGCAGTTCGACCGGTTTGTGCGGACTCCCAAGGTGTACGAGTCGTACCTCTACTATGAGAAGACCCTGAAGTCGCTGGATGACGTGGCAGAGTTCCTTGGATGATCGTATATACTGTGTTCGTAGGTCTAGGAATGTATTCCCGTCGACGCCTTCCGTCATGTGTCAATATTTACTGATATACCATAAATATGATGATATGAATTGCCATATTGCTTCAACAATTATGCATATACTAGATGCGCCTTTCGGTCCCTAATAACTCCATTAAAGTGGGAGGTAGTTCCTCACGGCAATGACGCTTTCCTGGTTGCTTCCCATTCTATACAAGATTTTTTTTAAAGAAAAAGCATACGTCCAACTTTATAGATAAAGCCATTAGGCAGGGTACGAAACAGAGCAGGCAACCAACGAAACAGTAAACCATAGCATCAAGGCCAACAACCTCGGCACGCAGACTAACACAGACACGGCACGCATGCCAAAAAAGCAACAAACTAACAGGAACGAGAAGCGCATCTAGGAATGAGCCCGACCATCAGGATTTTGCGGAGAGGGGGAGACGGCAGAAGCTCGAACTTTCTCGATCAGCACCTTGAGAGCATCCCAATCGGCAACCCTAGTCAATGATCTCCACTGCTGCAAGAACATGCAATTTTAAATAGACAGTCAGCGGGCTTGTTAAAGAAGAGATGCTCAATGATAAATTTATTCTTGGTTGTCCACAAAGCCCAACACAGAGTAGCAAACCCCAACCAGAATAAATGTTTGTTTTGGCCCTGGAGCCCAAAGGTAAGCACATGGAGCTCTGCAAAGGAATTCGGTTCCTAGGATACCCCCATCTAGGACCTAATGCAACATCAGGCCATCTTGGCCAAGACACATCCAAAGAAAATATTGTCGGAATCTGGGCTCCGGCGACCCAAGAAAGGTTCGAACATTGGGGTGTGCTTGAAAAACCACACCAAACTCTAGTTCTCTGCCCACTGCCTCTCGACGGCCCTACGGCGTGCTTGAGCGAAAAGGAAGACGAACAACAAACACAACAGTTTACCCAGGTTCAGGACACCTTGCGGTGTAAGACCCTACTTCTGTTTTGTGGTAGATTGCCTCGCGAGGGAGGATGAATATGAGTGTACAAGGAAGATGAGCTGCCTCGGGAGGGCTCAGGATTCGACCCTCTCTATGGTGGCATCTAGCCTATACTTATACTGGCTTCGGTCCTCTTCCCCCAAAATCTCTAGGCAGGCAGTGTTGCCAACGGCCAATTTTGAAGGAGGAAAGAAGTACATCCTATCCTGACTAAACGTGGTCTTCGCCTGCCAAAGCTTCCTGCCATGACGCGGTGGTGGGCTCGGTGATGAAGTCCGTCCTGGCGAGCCCGCTGTCCTGGTCTTCTTGCACCAAAGTGGCAACCTTTGGGGATTTCTTCAGGAACCCGCGCGCTGTCCTTGCCTCCTTAGCACGAAAGAGGAAAGCATCCTTATCTGCGCCTTCTGGTACGGTTCTTTGCGCCGCTCGTCATGGCTTGCGTCACCCACGTGCAACGCAAGGCGGGCTTGGTGAGCCTAGAGATATCTGCCCCGCGAGGAGCCTTGGGAGGAAGCTTTGGGGGGACGCCCTGCACGAGGCCCTCGGGAGCTCTTGACGACCCTTGCTGATGTTCGCCTGACGAGGCGGGGCCCTCGCGAGGGGTCTTGCTCGTGAAGCCTTGAAGCTTGGCTGCGCCGGGCCTTCTAATGGTGCCACGCGATGGGCCGCAGGCAGACGGGCCTGGGTACCCCTAGTCCGAAAGGCCCGATCATAGCCCCCGGGAGAGGGGGCGAAGAGACATGGGCCCCAACCGCCTGTGGGCCATGCTCAATGTGTGGCACATAACGGGGCACGGGACGCCCCCACTTTCCCACAGTGCCTCGATAATTGCTCGTCTGACATAAAGTTGGTCAGTGCTGGTTATGCGACCATCATCGCTTCCCACGCACCTGTCCTCCGTATCCTTCCTTCTCGGGCAAGCATGCTTCTCCTCTAGCAGACCCGCGCAGCTCTCGTTCCATTGTGCCGCCGTGGTACCGCTGGGCAAGAAGGGAAAGGCAGCGGCGGTGGCAAACAGCCGAGCTGGACTAGAGTCTGCCTTCATCCGGTCCACAGTGCTCAATCTCGAAGGGCTCGACAAGGTCGGCTCGATGATCGTGGACGTCTCCAACGAATGGGTGGCGACAAAGATTTGGCCCGCCTCGCGACCTTTAGCTGATCTAGATGCCACCACCATCGCCATTCATCTTCCCGTGATCTTCTCTGGCTTACTCCCCCCGTTCTCGGACTTGTTCAACGCCTTGCTCTCGCACTACCAGGTGCATGCGCTGCTCCTAGACCCCAAATCCTTCCTCCTTCTTTCAGCCTATTCCTTCCTATGTGAAGCCTTTGTGGGCGTGACTCCCTGGGTGGCGCTACTCCGCCATTTCTTCTGCCTCCGGCTAACCGCCACCGATCAGCGCTCTGGATGTGTGTCGCTCTATGCCGTGGGTGTGATGGCCGGTGATGGAATAGACATGGAGATTAACCACAAGGTGGAAGGATTCACGCGGCAATGGGTGTACATGGACGTGGCCCAGTTTAGGCCCCTGCTGGAGACTCCGTCGTCCTCGATGGTGGCGAGCTTCGGATGGGGGAATGAGAGGATAAATGACCCAAGGCTGTCATGGGTCATAGCGAGGATGGTCGACCTAAGGGCAGCGGGAGTGACAGTGATGATGGTGGTGAGGGAATTTCTATGCCGGCGGAGCGCCCCCCTCCAACGCCAATCCCGCCCCATGTGGACCTTCACCGACCCAAAAGAAACCATGCTGCTCCAAGCAGGCCGCCTGCTCCCTGACACGTTAAGTGGAATTCTCCGAGTCCTGATCGGTGGAGAGGCAAACGCGCTCCCCAGGCAAGGGTACCCCCTGTAAAACTACATGATCAAAGAAGCCTACACGGGGTGGATGCAACGCTTCATCAGTGGGGAATGCTCCCTGAAGGCCATGAGGGGCCCCGGGACAACTCATTCCTCCCAGCCCCCGAGCCAGGGAGCTTCGCGGGTGGGGAGCCTTCAGCTGAAACAGCGGAAGACGACTGCGACTCACCCTGGCAAGCCGGCCGCGGAGGGGAGCCCCGACCAAGGAACAACGCAGGTGCGCTACCGAGGGTGCTGAGGAAGAGGAAGTGGGCCACAGAGGATGAGTAAGTACATAACCTCCCCCCCCCTTCGCTACGACCCTGCTGGGTTGTGTAACCTCTACGCCTCCGTAGGTCTTCTTCAAGAAAGAGGATAAAGGAGCCCCCATGCCCAGTTGACGCCATTTTGCCACTCACCTCTGCCGGGGCATGCGGGGGCAGCACGCTTCCTCGAGACGCCAAGCCCGGTCAGGGGCATCGAGTGACTTCCCCGCCTCCTGCCGGGGGTGCAGGGCATGAAACGACCTTGCCCTCATCGCGCGCCGAAGAAAGCCTCAGTCCCAGGGGACGCCACTGGACACTTCAGAGGCACACCACGGAAGCCGCTCCAAGGCGGGCGCCGAGTCGACAAAGGTGGCAGCGATGGCCACTGCCGCCTCCCATGCTGACGCCGGGAATAGCCTTAGCCGCCTCAGAAAGGACCCCAAACTTCCGGGGTGCGCCGCCTTGTTTTGAAGGGATGGAGCGGGCGCCGGACAGTCCCCAGCCCCTGATGAACACCATCGAAGCCCCCGGGGCCTCAGGGATTGGCGGGGGTGAGGGGCCCCGCCCAGAACGGGCTCTGGCGCTCGTGAACATCCGAACCGCAATCCAACCCGCGCTCTTGCAGAATGCAGCGAGTGTGCTAGGCCAGCTCGGGGCGGAGCTCCTGGATTCCGAGGCGCGCTTTGCTAAGGAGCGGTTGTGCTTGGCGAGCGGGTGGCACCAGGTTGACGTCGCCGTCAGGCTAGGTCGCCTTCAACACGAGGCCGCTCACTCAAAGGGAGAAAAATCTATTGCTGAGGCGAAGGAGGCACGTGGATGTGCCATCCAGGAGGCCGAAATGGCAGACCGGCAGCGTGAAGCCGCAGTGGCCCGCGAGCTGGAGCTGCTAGCTTCGAATGTTGTCTGGGAGCAGCAACACGGAGAGATGTCCTTTCCACCTACGATGTGAGGCTGGCGTTGTGTGAGGCGGACCTCCGGGCCTTCGAGCAAGAGCTTACCCTGACCTCATCCGAGCAGAGCATGGAGGGCGAACGGCTGGAGATGCTAGACCGTGATGTGACCGCTGTCCTGGCTTCTTACATGCAGCGCATGGAGAAGGCCAACTCCAACTTCGTGGCTAAGGAGAAGAAAATACAAGGGGATGCTGATTCAAAGGTCGAGCAGAATCGCAAGGCGCTCGCCAAGGAATAGAATGATAACCTGGCGCTGCAGGAGGGCCGCTTCAAGGCACAGCGCCAGGAGCTGCCGCACACAAGGTTGTCAGAATCGTGATTCTGAATCGGATCGGAGCTCTGTTGGAAGGATCATAAACTGTAGAATCTTAACCATCAGGATCGTAGAAGCATAGATTCTAGAGACTAATATCATAGAATTAGAGGGGTTACTTTGGTTCATAAAATCATAGAATCATAAAACAAAATCGCAATCTTGACAACCTTGGTCGCACAAGATTGATGCCCTCAAGGAGCTGCTGACTGAGGCAAAAGGGTGCCAAAAGGCTGCGCTGAATGCCCAGGCCGTAGCCGAGGACGAACTGGCATCGCTTCAAGAGCAGGTGGGGAGCGTCGCGTCCCTTATGGAGCATGCGAGGGATGAAGCGAACCAGGCTCGGGGGCGGCATCTCACGCGCTCCAAGATGTTCTGAGACCTCGAGTTGCGAGCTTGCCGTGCCCTGGGCTCTATTTGCAAGGAGGACATCTCCAGCCCCCTCGTGCCCGACGTTGCTGGCTACCTCGCCTTCTTCACCAAGGACGTGGAGCGCCTCAAGGGCGGTGCATAGAAGTTAGGTATGGTCATAGAAGAGGAAATCCGTGACCTTCTCACCAAGGCGCTGACGCGGTCATCAGCCATCTCTTCCGCTCTGACCCCTGCTTCGACTATGAGGCCGTGACAGCCCCCGTCCCTAACATGATCCGTGATCCCCCCCGGGGAATGGGTGGAGGATCATGTAGAAGTGTTGCGCACGTTGTTCATCCCCGACAGCAGCAAAGACATGCATGGAGCCGGGGGGAATGAGGGCAACCATGGCGACGGCAGCCGCGACACGTCTCCTTAAGTCACCCCTTTTCCTGTTCTGCTGGTACTCAATTGTAACCCCGTGGGGGCATGAGGAAAATTTTGTCGGAATCCTCAATGATGTACTGAACAACATTTGTGTTCTTCCGATGCTTGTTTTTTCTTCACACCTGCTTTCATGCTCTATGTCATTAGGACTCAGCCCCCGAGCGTTGCTAACATGCCAGGCTAGCGGATCAGATTGCTAGGGATAGTGAGCTGATGCGACATTCTCGAGGGGGGAGCAGCGCGTACTCATTGGCTCGCTCATGAGCGTGGCGCGAGGATATTAGACACCAAGGCTTTGATGGGGTGGTGCACGCGGGAGCAGGCCCACGGCTCTTAACACTGCCGGGACTAACCCAAGCGTAAGGACCATGCCCAGCCCCCGCTCGTGTCAGGCTCAAGAGTGAGGCGTCGGGCGTGCGTGGCTGACGAAACGAATGAACTCTAGCAGAACACCGCAAAGAAAAGCAAAGTCGTTTCTTAGAGAAAGCGCAAAAACTAAAGTTTTTATGTAGAGAAACTGCAAACTTGTTTACAAGCAAACAAAAAAGGCTAGCGTGTCCCACACCTTCTGTAACGCCCAGGATACAACTTTCCATATATGTACTCCGACTCTTGCCTTTTCCGGAGATGTGTTGTGATTTTCCCTTCGTGGTTGGGTTTTGTTTTTCGTTTTGCATTTTGTTCATGTCATGCATTTCATATCATGTCATCATGTGCATCGCATTTGCATACGTGTTCGTCTCTTGCATCCGAGCTTTTTCCCTGTTGTCCGTTTTGCAATCCGACACTCCTACGTCCTCCGGCGTCCCCTTTTGTATGTTTTCGTGAGCGGGTGCTAAACATTCTCTAATGGACCGAGATTTGCCAAGCGGCCTTGGTACACCACCGGTAGACCGCCTGTCAAGTTTCGTGCCATTTGGAGTCCGTTTGATACTCCAACGGTTAACCGGGGAACCGTAAAGGCCCCGTGTGTGTTGAGCCCAACATCCCTCCAAAGTGGCCCAATAACCCATCCAAAACCCCTCCATCTTCTCGGTCGTTCGATCACGATCTCGTGGCCGAAAACCACACTCCATTTGGACTCTCCTAGCTCCCTCTACCTATATACAGGCCCTCCCATTCCATTTTTCGCGTAGTCCAAACCCTAGCTTCTTCCTTCTCGCGCTGCCGGACGTGTCCACCACCGCCGTCGGACGTGTCCGCCACCCCCTCCAACCAATCCGCTGCCGCCACGTGTCAGCCGCGCCTCCTCTCTCTCCTCTCCGCCGCCAAGCCCGCCGGGGCCTGAGGCCGGCTCGCCCCGGGCCGCGACCGGGCCCGTCCGAGCCGCCCTCGCGCGCCCGCAGCCGCGTGGCCGCCCTGCCCTAGCGCCGCCGCCCGCGTTCGCCTGAACCGCCGCCGCACGTCGCAGCTCCGGCCACCGGAGCCTAGCCGGAGCCCGACCTCGCCTTCCCCGCCGCCACGCGCCACGTGCACCACCGCCGCCCGGCTGCCCGCGCTGCCCTGTTGCGCCTGCGCCGCCGCCTCCTCTCTGCCCAGTGCGCCGCTGCCTCTCTCGTCTCGCCGCCCCGCTTCACCTTCGCCGGTCACCGGCGCCTCGCCGGAGTCCGCTCTGCATCGGATCTGGGCGGGTGGATGAGATCCACTAGTCCCCCGATCCAAACGACATCCACCGCGTCCCGGTTCCCTCCGTCCCGGATCTCTCCGTCCCCGTTGACTTTTCCGGAGGGTAAACTATCTCTAAGTCCTTATCTCTGTAACATTTTATTGCTCTATTCATCATGCCATAACTCCTCATCTGTAGCTCCGTTTTGTGCGTGCAATATATCAAAATGTTCATCTGGATGTGCTCTTCATTTTTTTCCATTGTGCCATGCTTGTTTGAGTCCATATTGATGCCCAAATCGATGATGCAAGAGTGCTATAAAATGTTAGGTGCTGATTCTTAACAGATCATGAGAATTTCTCATTTTTGCCATGATTATTGTGTGCTGCATATGGGCATGAGCTCTACATGTGTTTTGGGCTATGCCATGCCATCTTTACAGGGGTGTATGCCATGTATTTTTGTGATCAATGTGGTGACTAGCACATGCATGCAAAGTAGCTCTCGTAATATTGCTGATTTCAGGGACTTAGAATTTTACTAAGTCTTTGCTGTGCAGTTATTTTTATGCCAGGTATTCATGTTGCTATAGTGAGATCCATGCTTCTTTTGAGTATGTTCAGTAAGGATGATTTTGACATATGGTCATGCTCTATCCATCCATGCCCCTGTTTGCATATATGGAGTGCCCTAGCATGACTCAATCTTGCTCTACTTTTGCTATAAAATGTTCCTGGAAGATTGTTTACGTGTTAATCAATTTTGCCAAAGTTGTTGTAGTTGATCCATGCATGCTATCAGCTTGTTCTTGCCTTGCTTGGATTCATGAACATGTCTTCTTGCTGGTAGTATGCTTAGATTGTCATGCAATGCCTTGTGTTGAGTGAATCGAGCTCAAAAAGAGGCCTTCATAATTCTGTTTTTGCCATGTCCAGTGTTCTGCTAAGTCTGGATCTGTTAACATAACTTGCTATGTTTACATGGGTGCCATCATATCTTCTGATCATTTTTGGCTTATGGTCAGTAAGGGACTTTTGTTATATGCTTTGAGTAGATCCATGCCATGCCTTTTTTCTATGATAAGTTCCTGGAGCATGTTGTTTGCTTGCTCTAAACATTGCTTCCTGATGCTAATTCCTGCCCTGTTAGTATTTTCACCAAGTCTGAGATGCTGATATCTTTTGCTCTTTTTCCATGCTTGTTTGAACCTGCTATTGTGTGATTTAGCCATAGCTCAGTGTTCATCTTTTGTCAAGCATCTTGTGTAGATCACTGCCATGTGCTTTGTTGCTATGTTGGAGTGCAGTAGCTTAGTTTCTTGTTGCATTCTAGATGGCATCGTGCTGTTAATCGCAGAATTGTGCCATTATTGTTTTGCTTGCCATTTGCAAACCGTGCCTCCGATTCCGGTGATCTTTATATCGATTTCGACCGAAATCAACTCATCTTTCCAGAGGCGCACTTGGTTTGCCAAGTTGTGGCCTGGTTCAATCTTTCCCTTCCGAAGCATGCATATGCATTGCATATCACATCCCGCATATCATGCCATGTTTTGCATCATGTTGCTTGCGCATTGCACCGTGATTGATTGCTGGTCCTTTTGCTTGTGTTCTTGCTTTGGGTAGAGCCGAGAGACGAGTTCGTGATCGAGGAACCCGTTGAGTACGCTTACGAGGATCAAGCTTTCGTCAATTCGGAGACATTTGCAGGCAAGATGACCATACCCTCGAAATCACTTCTATCTTTGCTTGCTAGTTGCTCGCTCTTTTGCTATGCCGCTATACCTACCACTTGCTATATCATGCCTCCCATATTGCCATACCAAGCCTCTAACCCACCTTTCCTAGCAAACCATTGTTTGGCTATGTTACCGCTTTGCTCAGCCCCTCTTATAGCATTTCTAGTTGCAGGTGAAGATGGAGTTTGTTCCTTGTTGGAATATGATTATTGTTGGGATATCATTATTATATCTTGTTTACTTTAATGCACCTATATACTTGGTAAAGGGTGGAAGGCTCGGCCTTATGCCTGGTGTTTTGTTCCACTCTTGCCGCCCTAGTTTCCATCATACCGGTGTTATGTTCCTTGATTTTGCGTTCCTTATGCGGTTGGGTTATAATGGGAACCCCTTGACAGTTCGCCTTGAATAAAACTCCTCCAGCAAGGCCCAACCTTGGTTTTACCATTTGCCACCTAAGCCTTTTTCCCTTGGGTTCTGCAGACTCAAGGGTCATCTTTATTTTAACCCCCCGGGCTAGTGCTTCTCTAAGTGTTGGTCCAACCTGGGCGATGTCCGGCGTCCCCTGGGCAACCAGGGTCTATGCCAACCCAACGTCTGGCTCATCCGGTGTGTCCTGAGAACGAGATACGTGCGACTCCTATCGGGATTTGTCGGCACATCGGGCGGCTTTGCTGGTCTTGTTTTACCATTGTCGAAATGTCTTGTAACCGGGATTCCGAGTCTGATCGGGTCTTCCTGGGAGAAGGAATATCCTTCGTTGACCGTGAGAGCTTGTGATGGGCTTAGTTGGGACACCCCTGCAGGGTTTTGAACTTTCGAAAGCCATGCTCGCGATTATGGGCAGATGGGAATTTGTTAATATCCGGTTGTAGAGAACTTGACACTTAACTTAATTAAAATGCATCAACCGCATGTGTAGCCATGATGGTCTCTTCTCGGTGGAGTCCGGGAAGAGAACACGGTCTCGTATTATGCTTGAACGTAAGTAGATTCAGGATCACTTCTTGATCACTTCTAGTTCACGACCGTTTCATTGCTTCTCTTCTCGCTCTTATTTGCATATGTTAGCCACCATATAAGCTAGTTCTTGCTACAGCCCCACCTCATTACCCCTTACCTACCTATAAGCTTAAATAGTCTTGATCTCGCGGGTGTGAGATTGCTGAGTCCCCGTGACTGACAGATACTCCCAATCAGTTGCAGGTGCCGATGATACTAGTGCAGGTGACGCAACTAAGATCAAGTGGGAGCTCGATGAAGATCGTGTTCATTGTGTTGTTTCGTTTTCCTTTCGGTCAGTAGTGGAGCCCAGTAGGGGCGATCGGGATCTAGCATTAGGGGTTGCCTTTCTTTATTTGGTTCTGTAGTCGGACCTTGATTGTATTCTGGATGATGTAATGCTTTATTAATGTATTGTGTGAAGTGCGATTGTAAGCCAACTCTTTACCCCTTTCTTATTCAGTACATGGGATGTGTAAAGATTACCACTCTTGCGACATTCCTACTATGCGGTTATGCCTCTAAGTCGTGCTCCAACACGTGGGAGATATAGCCGCATCGTGGGTGTTACAAGTTGGTAATCAGAGCCTTCCCCGACATAGGAGCCCCCTGCTTGATCGAATCGCTGGCGTTGTTGAGTCTAGAAAAATGTGTTGAGTCTTATAGGATTATATATATCGGAGAGTAGGATTCTTTTTACTCCTCAGTCCCTTCGTCGCTCTGGTGAGGCCTCCTGACGTAGAGTTTTGACTCTTCTCTCCTCAAATTTCATGAAATTGATTTTTTATGATCAAGGGGTATCTTGGAATCGTTCCGATGGTTTTGTGACGAGAACATTGTTCTTGGTGCCTCCTGAAATTTAGGGGTTGTGGCAGTGTCCTGGGGAGTTGAGCTCCGAGGTGTTGTGGTCACAATTTTATCGTTGCAGTTCTGGAATACCTGAGTTCGCCGACATCGAAAATCTCCTTTATGCAGTTGTTAGTGAGATAACCTCGACGCCACCCAGTACTAGGGCGGGAGTTTGGGGGTATTGCCATAACTTGTATAACGGATGCTTTTCGAAGGTTGAGGTAAATGATTTCCGAATGTTTCTTGGTTATGTGTTGAAGGATGGATACAGCTGGATGTAGGATTTGTTAGTTTAGGTGAGATATTATGCTTCCCCTGTATCCCCAACACCTGATTGCATAACCAGAAAGTTTCGGGAGTTTATAAGTGGGAATTCAAGTAGCTCGTAGAATATATTTCTAACAGATACATGATACGATATGGGATCTATCATATGTTTGTTTCCGGCTTATTTGGCAAGCCAATCCTTTGTCTTCAGTGGTGGTATTCGAGTTGCTTCAATGTCAAGTGTTGATTCCATACCTTCCCTAAGTGGTGTTCTCATCTTCCTATGGGAGTACTAATCCTTCTAGATCATCGAGTTTGCCATGTCAATTCATTCCAACCGGTGCATTCCTCTACAAGTGGATCCGATCATTTTCAACATTCGCAAGATCAACTCTAAGTTTCTCAACGTTGTTCGTTTCATATGCCCCCAAGTTTCCTTTGTTTTCCCACTGACCCACCCCCTTTTCTTCAAGGATTCGGATTTCTTAATCGAGTATCCATCTTATTGATGTGAAGTCTCTCCATTCTTTTCCGTCGATATTCTTATCCGGTGATTATCAGGAAGATACTAACGGAGCTTCAAGTTTATCATTCTTTGTTGTCTTTATTCTTTGTTGGATTCAATTCAAGCTTTGCCAATCATATCTTTTCCTTGTTGCAAATGCTTTCTCATGCTGGTGCACCTCTTAATCATTCCCCGCTTGCTATTCAATTGTTCCGGAGTGCTGAAGATATATCGAAGATTCGTGTTTCCACTCTGCATCCGTTCAAGTTATTTCGAGGTTGTTATCTCATTCAAGCCATTTAATTCAACCGGCGCAATCTATCTTTTAAATCGTTCAACGGTGTTTTCTTTTGAGTGGGCCCTAACCCACAGGTCTTTTTCCAGGATCTTACCTGACACTTCTTATTTTCCCGGAGCTATCCTCAAATTTCTTTTCAAAGTTTGACGTAAGAATGTAGTATCTCAGTCAAATGCCTTTCTCCAAGATCTGTCAAATTCTTATCACCATTGGCTCAACCTTTAAATTCGTCATCCCGGAGTATCTCAACAATTCATGGTGGTGTTTCTCATCGTCATTCTCAACATTTCAAGACCAAAGAAGTGTTTCCTCTAAATCTTGGCCCGTTCTCTCAAGATTCATGGTTCTAGCTTAATGCCATCCTCTCATAATTTTTTTCGATTGTGAGAATTCTTTTCACCCATCCGGAGCATTTCATGAGTTATTTCCATTTCTTTCCTCCGAAGGCCATCTTTTCAAATATCATCCATTTCAACTTTTAGCTCTCATTCTCCAAATCTTACCGGTGCATCATTCAAGTATTCTCTTATCAGCTCGTGATCTCTTCGTTCTCATGTAGCTAAATTCCCTCAATTATCTTCATTCGTTCTCTAATTCTTCCCGGTGTTTCTTTATCTTTTCTTCAATCGTTTTCAATTCGTACGGTGGTTCGTTCAAGATTCATCTTCTCTTGTTATCATATCAATTCACTTGTTCTTTCATAAATCTTACCGGTGATCCGTGAATTGTGCTATATCTCTCTTCAATCTTTTCAAGAAGAATAAGTAGTTTGCCAAATCTGTTGCTTGTCAGCAATTTAAATTGGTGAAGGATAAGCATAATGTAATTCTTATTCTTGTTTCATCCAAGGGATTAATTCCTTATTCCGTAGGTGCATCAAAAATTCTTAATTTCTTTTGTTCATCTTATTTTCCGGAGTTCCATGTTTTTCCGCATTATCTCATCGCGAGGGGCCCATGAGGGTGGGGGCGCCCCTACCCCCTGGGTGCGCCGCCCTACCTCGTGGCCGCCTCGTTGCTTCCTTGACCTCCACTCCAAGCCTCCTGGATTGTGTTTGTTCCTAAAAAGATCCTCATGAAGGTTTTGTTACGTTTGATATTACTTTTCTGTGAAACACTGAAATAGCAAAAAAACAATTTGCACTGGGCCTTCGGTTAATAGGTTAGTCCCAAAAATAATATAAAAGTGCATAATAAAGCCCATTAAACATCCAAAACAGATAATATAATAGCATGGAACAATAAAAAATTATAGATATGTTGGAGACGTATCATACATCAAGAAGCATGTTAAGCACAACAATTCATACTTGCACATATAGAACATCACATTGTGAATAACTGGAATAAACAAGGCATACTACGAACAACCAAAGGTTGCATTTTAAACTAGACATATGCTAACTACAAACAACCGAACAATCAAAAAACTTTAAAAGAGGCATATGCTAGCTATAATAGGCTTAACAGCAAGCAAATATATGCATTCCTATCGGTATGTTTTAAAACTGGATTGATGAAATGTACTGCACAGTAAATAATTGCACATATAGAGCATCACATTGTGAACAACTGAAATAAAAAAGGCATACTGCAAATAACCAGATATAGCAATTAAAACTGGACCTATTCTCACTACACTAGAAAAGGGACTCGACAGAACAAATCATGGGTTTCCCCCCTGTGAAGAGGCACGGAAAAACAAATCATGGGTTTCCTCACTTGTCACAGATGGGCTCGTTCCCATGGGAGGAGCATGGACCCTGGATGCGCTTCATGTTGACGCAGATGGGCTCCTACCCGTTGGAAGAACACGGCTGTAGGGTGCCCTCCCTGATGTCGCAGACGGGCGCTTTCCCCATGGAAGAGCACGTGGGCTCTTTCCCCTTGGAAGAGCCGGAGAGGGTTCCCTCCTTGTGGTCGCCATCAATGAGGTCTGACATGGAAGCTGTGGATCCCAAGCCAGCATCACAGAACGTGTCCTTCAGAAATGACAAAAGGGATTCGATGGGGATGCAGAATGGCAAATTGTTGACAGTGAGTGAGAGGAGATCAACGGTGGGGCCATGGATGAGATCAACGGCGGTTGAACCCGAGGGGTTGGGTGTTGGCCACTTAACCTATGACATAGCCCACCTTAGGCCATCACTGTCGATGACCTCAATGTCATAGCCAGCGAACAAGACATGCCCACATACTCTAGCCCTCTACTTGAGTGCCTCCTGCCAGTAATGGTCGTCAGCTTCCTCGGCGATGTCGAGCGAAGAGACCGCTATACACCTCTTTTGTGCCAGTCGCTCCTCGAGTTCCACGGGAAGCGTAGGCGGGCTTATACTGCGACGCTCTAGAGTGGGGGATGGGGATGGGGTTGGGGATCTGTGGGAAAGGGGGCGTTTGGCAGGCGTCATCTAAGAAACTCAGCGCGGCCTGGGTATGGAGATCGGTGGGTAAGCTACACGGGCAAACCGGCAGATGTTGACAATGGAGGACTTGCGGCGGCGGGGACCTTGCTAGGGTTTC
This sequence comes from Triticum urartu, assembly GCF_003073215.2. Taxonomy (NCBI): domain Eukaryota; kingdom Viridiplantae; phylum Streptophyta; class Magnoliopsida; order Poales; family Poaceae; genus Triticum; species Triticum urartu. The sequence goes on along the minus strand of NC_053027.1, from coordinate 344,221,870 downwards.
GAGCGAGGGAGGGTGTGTGTGTGTGTGTGTGCACGCCCGAGGAGGTTTTGGTGTGTGTGTGTGTGGAGGTGGGGGTGTTTGAGGAAATGATGCGGTTACTGGAAATTTTACTACGCGGGAGTCAAACGTGGGATTGAAATGTCCGGCTATTGAAATTTTTGATGATAGTGCATCGCACACGGTCTAGAGATAACAACAGCGTGTTATGAAACAGAAAAATCCTCGAGGTGGGCATATATTTTTTGGGGATGCAGGCGGGATTGGGAACAAGAAACATCGCACATGGTCCGGAGATAACAACCATGTGTTATGAAACAGAAAAACCCTCGAGGCGGGTAGATATTTTTGAGAGGGGGAGCCTCGTGGAGCCCAATGTACTGTGCGGATGTGTGCGTGACAGGTGCACTGGCGTGGCACGTGGCTAGTTTGAGTGAACCGTGTCTGTTGCGTCCCGACTTATCTAATGTTCATAAAGTTTGTGAAAAATGACGCGGGAGAGGGTTAGAACACGAACACACTTGCATGTGGACCAAATTTATTTATCAAAAGGGTGGTTTGACTTTCAAATACCAAATGCAACTTCGATGTGGCACCTCTCTCACAAAGCGCACTGTATTGCTTGCCCCCCTCGTGTCGGCACGAAGGGAATCCTAAGCTATGAATGCATGCCCCCTCCCCCCCAACCGAGGTTCACCCCAGCAAAGTGCGAAGTAGCTAGCAGCCCCCCTCCTCCCTCGTGTTGGCACGAAGGGAATCCTAAGCTATGAATGCATCCCCCCAATCGAGGTTCATTCACATAGAAAAGTGCGAAGTAGCTAGCAGCCCCCCTCCCTTGTGTCGGCACGAAGGGAATCCTAAGCTATGAATGCATGCCCCCCAACCAAGGTTCCCCCTAGCAAAGTGCGAAGTAGCTAGCAGCCCCCTCCCTCGTGTCGGCACGAAGGGAATCCTAAGCTATGAATGCATTCCCCCCCAACCGAGGTTCACCTAGCAAAGTGCGAAGTAGCTAGCAGCCCCCCTCGTGTCGGCACGAAGGGATTCCTAAGCTATGAATGCATGACCCCCCAACCGAGCTTCACCTAGCAAAGTGTGAAGTAGCCAGCAGCCTCCTCCCTCGTGTCGGCACGAATGGAATCCTAAGCTATGAATGCATGCCCCCCAACCAAGTTTCACCCTAGCAAAGTGCAAAGTAGCTAGCAGCCACCCCTCTCTCGTGTCGGCACGAAGGGAATCCTAAGATATGAATGCATGACTCCCCCCCAACCGAGGTTCACCTAGCAAAGTGCGAAGTAGCTAGCAGCCCCCCACCCCCTCGTGTCGCCACGAAGGGAATCCTATGCTATGAACGCATGCACCGCCAACCGAGGTTCACCTAGCAAAGTGTGAAGTAGCAACCCCCCTCCCCCCCACACACACTTTTAGTCGGCAGGCCAGAAAGGCATATATCTCACCAAGATGCATCGTAAAACGGACCAAGAATAATACACCTTGGTCATGCAACCTCTCTCTTGTTGTTGGTCAAAGTGATGGCCGTCCATGCGATCCCGGAGATGGGCTAGCTCACCAATAATCACGCAAGTAGCTAGTCCCCGGAGACAACCACTGCATGCGTGTGGCCCAAACATATGTATGGAGAGGTGTGTTTTTGAGTAACAATGGAACAACCTTGATGTGGCATCGTGATTTCGAACTAGAAATCCCCAGACTAAGTGAGGGTTAGGTTGACGATGCATATGTATGTTACACCACACTTCAAGCCAACGACGGGGATTCATGCATGCATGTGTGCATAGTATATGTGCTCAAACTTAATTAGGTCTGAATCTCACCATGACCTATACTATGATAACACGAACCAAATGAAGAATCTGCCATGGTAACCTATCTTGTTGTTGGTCTGGTGATCATGGATGCCCACGCGGGCCCACGAATATATAGGCTTGTCGCCGATAACAACATGAGGTAGTGTACTGTTCGAAGGCAACCACTACATGCATATGTATGGAGGTGATGCGTGCATGCATGTTTGAATATACAACATTGATGTGGCATGTGTGTCAAACATTGTATACTAGCTCACCACACAGAGCGAGATCAGATCATGATGTGTCATTGCTCTAGCCTCTTTGACTCGATGGGAGGGATTCATGCGTACCCATGCATGTGTGTGTGCTCAAGCTGTATCATGCATGTCATCCCAGAGCAAAAATAATATTACCCTCCTAGGTCAAATTAACCTCTCTTGTTGCCAGGAAAAAAGTAGTGATGGACCAAGCGGGCCCACAAATGGAAAGCATCGATATCGTTTATAACTGCTTAACTGGGTGCGAGAGGACAACCACTACCACTTTGCATGTGGGCCAAACATATGTATGTTGAGTACCCAAAATGCACAACTTTGATGTGCCACATACCTCAAAAACCGTAAACCATGCACCCTCACAGAGCGAGGTTCATATCAAGCATATTACATATGACGATCCCCTTCCCCCCTCCTCACCGCATACTATATGCTCCTGCCATAATATATGTAACCCAAAAGAGTCCTCGTCAATGGTGAAATTAATTAACCTCTCCCGATGTAGGTCAAAGTGATGCATGCATGCATCGACGATGGCCTCGTGGGCCCACAGATGGAAGCGTCACACGTGAGTGTCCTAGCTAGGATATGCATGTGGACCAAAAAGGTGTTGTGTGATGTTTGAATAACCAATTTCACAATTTTGATGTGGCACGTGCCTTGGAAACTAAAAAGTCCCAACACTAAGTGAGGTGTACTTGTTCACGGATGTGTACATATAGTATATATGCTAGTCCCCTCCCACCTCTTCGACGCGTACTATATACCTCCATAACACAAACAAAAAAGATTCCACCTTGCTGGTCAAATTAACCTCACTACCAGCTGTTCGTCAAAGTGATGGACGACGACCTCGCGGGCCCACAGAAAGCGTCACACCCGAGTATCGAGTGTCGAGTATGACAACCATCGACTGCATGTGGCAAAAACATCTATGTACGACAGGGTTGTGTAATGTTTTAAATAACTCGTTCACGACTCTGATGTGGCACCGGCCTGCCTAACAAAACGGCCAACCCACACGGTGGCTCACAACTCGTAGTGTACTGCGAGCCAACCGTTACCCCGAGACGCACACACTCACCGTGAATCTACCGCAACAAGGATGCATGTTAAATTAATTATCCCGCGGTGAACATACATGTTACCAAATGAGGGACGTTTTAATTTCAAAAAAATCACAGAGATCATTAAGATGTTTTAGTACATTGATTGATTGATTTTCTACGGGTATAACATGCAAAAATCAAATTTGAGCTACATGCACACGTGAAAGTGCACCTAAATGGATTGCAAAAACACATGTGTCTCACTTGGTGCATGTTTACTCCCCGTGCAACAAATTTGAAAAATTGATAATCTTGATTTTTAAATTCTAGTACATCCAAAACTTATTTGAAGTTCATGAAACTTATCGTGTTGTCATATGGACACCAATACAAAGTGGCATTGTACTTTTTTGTCAAATTTGAGACCAGTTTTTATGTAATCTTTATCTAATTACAGATGGGAGATTATTAATAATTGGGAACCAATATCCCAAATGGATTATTTATTTGAACCATGAGCATTAGACCAATAATGGATATGTGCCATGCTTCGGTTAAGCGATAAAGCAGCAGCATTAATCATCCTAATAGAAAAACAATATACGTGCCGCCGCACATCCCGTGTGGCGTGCGAGCAGGCGTGAGTTGACGGGACTCGTCCACCGTGCAGGCAGACAGGGAGGTGTGCGTGCAGGTGTGTGAATTGATGGAGGCGTGCTCACTGCGCAGTGTCATCGGGAGGCTTGCGAGTAGCTGTGTGAAACTTTGGTAGGCATGCCAGTAGTCCGGTGCGCAGGCTCACCGGGAGGCGAGCCATCGGTTACACCGCCGCCCTCCTCTCTCCCACAAATCCCACTACTCAATATTAATGGTGCGCCCGAGCGGCCGCACCCCCCATCCTCGCTACGCACACACAATCCTCTCTCTCCACTTGCATCTTCGACGCTGCCCTCAGTCCTCAAAGCCGTCAGTGTATGAGGATGCCGCTGAAGCGCCTCATCAGAGGGAGTGGCGACGCCGGGGCTACTAAAGCACCGGAGCACGGCGTGGAGATGGAGACAGAGGTTGCCATCACCGCCGGCGAGTTATCAATGCACCCTAACGTTGTCGACGACGTCGAGCTTCCATAGCCGGAGGTGGAGTTCCACACCGACTCCGACGACCACTCCAGCGACGACTCTAACGATCACTCTGGCGACGACTCCGACGACAATGACGGACAGCTGGTTAGTCATATATACCCATTTATGTGTCAAATAGATCATAGGGTTTCTCTGGTTACTCCTGCCTTCCCCTTTTTGGAATAGAAATCCTATGGTTATGTTCTCCCAATCCATGAAATATGAGTAAGTTTCGTTAGATCCGTGTAGTGTATTGATTGTTTGAATGGTACAGGTGATAAGTGATTAGTTGTTTCATCTGTGCTAATCCGACTAGGGTTAGTGTTCGTGCTAATAATTCCTAGCCAGGGCTTGACAATTGATTTTCAATGACCTACATATGTTTGTGCCATTATTTCCTTCAAGATTGTTCTGTACATAGACGATTGCGCTTAAAAATCGAACCATAATCTCTGGATATGTATAAACAAATAGCGATAAATTCCTAATCCTACTTCACGACATGTAATCATTGATTTGATGCCAAATTTGTTTTATTATTTGTATAGGTGCTGTCTGATGATGTGGACAGCAAGGATGAAGATGTCCAGAGGAGGTACAATAGGCAAATCCCGAGGGAGCTTTATGCGGGAATGCATAACAGGCGTATTAGGACCTGGAACGGCGGCTATGGATGCCCATTTTGAAACCAGAAGCTTCATGACATGTATCTAAGTGTTCTGGCGCATGCAAGAGGACGGGCTGTTGGCTCCTTCAAGCAGAAGTATTCTTGCAGGGTGGCGCACGACGCGTATGCCAAGTACCTGGAGAAGCTTCAGGATCGTGTCGGCCTGTGAGATGAGATGTCAGATGGATGGAACTATATATGTACGCTTGAGTATGCTTAATACTGTTGAACTATGTACTCCTTATGGTTGAACTATGCTTATCTACGTGTACGCTTATTATCTATGTGTGAGTATGTTATATATTTCGCCAAATTTTGGTAAAAATTACAATGGGGGACCAATAAACCAGGACGGAGGTAGTACGTAAATCACACACGGTTCCCAAAATTGGAACCATGTGTAATGATTTTCATTTTGACTGCTGCATCAATCACACACGTTTCGCTCTAGCAAACCACTGCCCCAAAAATTGTTTGTGGGACAGAAAACCCTCACCACCCAATTCGAAAAAGAAAATAGAAAACTCTCACCATCCCCACGTCACAAAAACCCTCACCCCGCCCACCACCCCCTCGGCCCCTCTGGTACGTTCCCCATTTACACCTGCGCAAGCTCCTCCGCGTCTATGCCATGGCACCGCCTATCGCGGCGGTAAACACTTAGCTCGACGCCTGCCGCCGCCAGACTGCGGCAAAGCCCACCACATTTCGCTACTTCCAGTTGCCGCCGCCTATCGCCATCGACTTTCTCGATGCTGCTCGCGGTCGACCCAGCTCCGCTCGGTTGGGGAATCTGCCGTACTGAGGGTTCTTTCTCATGGAAGACAAGGTAACTAGTTTAATGAGATATTATCTCATCTCTTATCCCAGTTCATCTGCCTCCTTTAATCACCCGGCAGAAATCGCCGTGAATTCATTTTTATTCGAGCTGATTTGAGGGTTTTCTTTCATTCATAGAATGTACAATGCGCCGACACTTCAGGAATTTGCGACCATCGCCAGAGATTCCATCTCTCCGTACCAGATAACTTGAGCATGCGCGCGGTATGTTCAATCTCACCCTAGATCGGTTGGCATGGCCTACTTTCCTGAACATATTCTAAATATTGCTACATTTGGATAAAAGGTGCCACATGCACCATATACATCAAAGGGCCTTTTCCCCCTCTTCTTTCTATATTAGGCAAATTAATGATGTATTGTTCTTTCGATTACTCTCATTTTTCCATGACATCATGTTTACCCTATCTGTTTAATTATAGATTTTTGTCCTTCGATTTCAACTGTTGTACAATTCTTTCAATTTGGGCCCATATTTGCATATTATCATATTTTATTTAACAATCCTACCATTTTCTGTAGAACATCCCTCGCTATGCAATAGATTATGTAGTGCACAATTTTTCCCTTTACATACATCAAGGCTCCATGGATGTCATACTGCAAACAAACCATGGATTTACAGTCGTTGCTACTGTAAGACTTGATGAACGTGGTAACTCCAATTTTGGCACTGGCTTTTGGAGTGAAATTGCAAAGTTTTATGTACTGAAAGATGGCACTAAAATTGCACTACACATAGAAGGGCCTGGTCATGAGATATACGCTAACTTCCCCGACAAAATCATCAGTCCAGACTTTGTTCGAAGTAAGTTTTCTTTTCCACTATCTGCATTTGTTGACTTACCCCGCAATGTCAAATGAATTATGTAGTATTTAAGCAACCAATTGTTATTCCCCTTTCTTACTATATTCCTACCTAATAACTTCTAGTTACCAATACACTTTTCTAGTGCCCTGTTATAACTAAATATTCCCTGTACTCCCATTTCTATCAGAAAGCGCCGCTGACAAGGAGACTCCGGAGGTGGAGAATGGGGCTGCCAACAAGTGGAGGCGGGGCGAGCTAGAACCGCAAGCGACTCTAGCAGGCCTAGACATAATCAGCAACCTCCCCGATGATATGTTGAGAGTCATCATCTCCCTGCTCCCAATCAAATATGGGGCACATACAACCCTCCTTTCCCGGCGGTGGCACCCCCTATGGAACTCCAGCCCTCTCGACCTCATCGACACCCACGAGCTCTGCCATGGCTATCGCAAAAGCTTGGATGCATTCTCCAAGATCCTCGGCAGTCACCTTGGGCCAACCAAAGGCCTTATAATGGGCAAGTTCCGTTCCAGCGGCAAGGACCGAGCCAATCTTGATGACTGGTTCCGATCCCCCGCCCTAGATCAGCTCGAGGATCTCACTTTTGATGATGGTCATATGTGGTCGCTGCCAACGTATGCACTCCGCCTCGTGCCCACGCTGCGCGTCGCCAAGTTCAGGAACTGCCATTTCCCGCCCCTTAATGACGCGCCCGCTCTTATTCTACCATGACTGATGCACCTCGAGCTCGTCGCCATCTGCCTCTCAAAGGGTGACATGGAGCGCCTACTCTGTGGCTGTACTTCACTCAAGTACCTTTGTCTTCAGGCGATAAATGGGTTGAGTAGCTTCTACATCACCTCCATGACTCTCCGGACTATTTATGTGTGTTGCTGGTGCGGCAGGAAGACATCAGAAGATTTGTACCACAGTATGGTCATCCAGGACACACCTGCACTTGAGAGATTACTTGTAGTTGATCAAGAAGGTCCAACAAGAATCAATGTCATTTCTGCGCCGAAATTGACAGTTGTGGACTACTCGTCTGACAAATGCTCCAAACTTGTTATTGGATCCACACCCGTTCAGGTACAATAGCCGCCTTCTAACTCTCCTTCTACAAATTAACATCATTTCTAATTTTGAAGATGTTTTTCCATCTGTAATTTAGAAAATTATTCCGACAAGCTTGACCCCGAAACTGCGCACAGTGAAGGTCTTGGCACTAGAATCTATCAGGCCTGGCCTGCAGCAAGTTGTCAGTTTCCTGAGATGCTTTCTGTGCCTGGAGAAGCTATATATCGAGGTGATGTTCCTTTCCTATTAAATGTTAACCATAAGGGAGTTCAATTTGTGACACCTTTTTTCCAAGTTTACAATGACAATGTACTACGATTTCTGAAGGTTCTTTTGGACGATTTCAGTACATACATGCCCCCATATTGGTTGCTTGATCCATATGGTTACAATCAATAAGCGTTTCTCCTTTGGATTCATCTGTACTAGTTTTCTTAGGGAACTTTTCATCCACTCCAACCTCTTGTGAAGAAGGCAACATTATTCTAGAATGTAATCAAATGCCCATGTTAATCATGCCAGATCGAAGATGGCATATTAGTCCATTGTACAAATCATGCAAACCAAATAGCTAGGCCTGTAGTAATGTTCAAAACTGCATGTAGGCACTAACACGTTTTCTTCTTTTGCAGATAAGATTAGGCACAGTGGTGGATAATGTGATACAATATAACAAGCACGTCGAATGCCTAGATTTGCATCTCTCATAAATTACTTTGAACTCCTACCGAGGGACCTTACCGGAGATTATATTCGCCGGGTTCTTTGTTCTCAGAGCAAGGGTGCTGAAGGAAATGAGGTTTGCCCTACATTTATTTCACAAAAGTGAATGGTTTGTTGATCAGCGCTGGCGCCCGCGGCAAAATGGAGTAGGCTCCAAAAATGCTGAATTTCATTTTGGAACTTCAGATGACAGAGTAATCGGAAGTCATCGTGTCAACCCCATACATGACTTCTTAGTGGCTGACCCCTTTGCAAAAATTGTGAGGTTTCAAAGCCAGACTTAGAAGAAGTGATATTAGTTTGAACCTCTCTGATATCCATGTTTAGCGGATCAGCGCGAGCATTTGCAGCTGATGAGCTGAATTTCATTTCTAATATCAGTTTGAACCTTGTAATGTTCGAATTTGAGCCATATAACTCTAGAATTTGAACCTTGTAACATTTCAAGCTTTTGTGGTACAATCATTGAAATGGCATTGTATGAGACTCGTATATTGCTAGCACTATTTTGATCTTAATATGCAATGGTCTTAGATTTTATTAACCATTCTCGAATCAGTTTACCTTTTCGATCTCATAGCACATGATCTGTATAGCTAACTCGACTGCGATCTTCGACATTATTGCACACACTTGGTTTCTTCCACCATGTGTACTGTATAGCGCATAATTAATTAGCGCACTCGAGTGTCCATCATCACCCTTCTGTGTAACTTTGACCTCATCACCCAAGGGTAAACTTATGACCGAAGTCATTCCACACACTTCATTTTTACAAAGGTTTTTGCCAATAAACGCCCATGATTTGTCCCTCTTCTAGCCGAGCGTGGCCAAACTAGCCGGGCAGGAAGCTTGCGTGGTAAACAGAGCGGTAGCGCGGGAACAGGCTCACCGACGATACATTTGGTGCCTCTTCGAGCCCACGCGTGCGGTGTTGTCAAGCGTGCACTGGGATCCTCCGCTATGAACGCCGTGACAAGACGTGACGATTATAGGCGGGCCGGCCCCCGTTTATTACAGCGGCCATTTAACCTACCCTTGTGTCTCTTCAACCTTTCGATCGTGCCCCACCATTGAAAGAAGCACACTCACCATGAGAAATTCTTAGAGGGTATCCTGCACGGCTCCAATGGCGCTCCGAGCGGCTACCAACGACGAGCAGCAGTTCACCATGCGTGCCGTGGTGGACACCCATAGAAGGTTCATGGACCTCTCAGTGGTGTACACCAACGACCCAGTCTGGGTGGAGCACTCCATCCACATCATGGAGCTGTTGCTTGCCGCAGAGAAGTACAAGGTGGTCAGGTTCGACCTCGAGTAAACCCGCGCCCGTGTCGGGTCTCATCCCAAGGTCGTCATCACCCAGATGTGCGTGCGCCACCACGTCCTCGTCTACCACTACTACCTAGCCACAAGGCCTTGCGAGCGTTTCGCCGGGTTTGTCAATAGCCCCCACTACATGTTCGCTACAGTGGACATCACCAACGATGTAAAGGTGCTCAAGAATTCGGGCATCGCCTACCAGAATCTTGTCGACATCCAGGGCCAATACAAGAACTGGGGCAGCAAGGAGCATGAGAAGGACTCATTGGTTCACCTCGCCGAGGCCATCATCGACCCCTACTACAGAGACATGAAGGATTCGTGCAACAAGGACAAGCGTGCCTAGCACTCGACCTGGTTGGATAAAATCGACAAAGCTCACGTCGTGTACGCGGTCAAAGAGGCGCACACGAGCTACGACATGTATAGGCGGATCGTTGACATGAGGAAGTGTCTCCTTCCCCAAAACAGCAAGGGATCGAGCCGGAAGCAGAGCAATGGCAAGCATCGTCGCAACAATAAGTAGATGATTAGATCCTCGTTTCTCCTACTTTAGTATGCATGTAATTGCTTTCTTTGGTGTGTGGAAATGTTAGGTGTGTAGTCACTTGTGAAATTGTATGCTTAATTTGGTTATGCAATGCTGTCATTTTAAGTATATATGTTGATGCTCTGTGGACAGAGCGTAGATGTTGTGCGGACAAAGAAAATGACATTGTACATGGACTAAACAATGGAACCCGTCGGTGATGTTTTCATCAATCACTCACAATTGTATACCAGCAATCGTTTGCTCAGAACACACATGGCTTGTTAGCAGTAATCGTCTGTGTTGTTATCGGTCTTCGCACACGTTTCCGATTACATACTTGTTTGCCTCGTATCACACACATCTTGTTCATTTGAACCATTTCTGTTCGCATGTCTCAACGCAAACAGTTCATCCGAGTGAACCGCATGCTGTATATCACACACACCTTTGATCTGACTGACCGTTTCTTTTGTGTTGCCCAATCACAAACAGTTCAACCGAGTGAACCGTATGTTGTACATCGCACACACCTTAATCTGGCTGCCCGTTTCTTTTGTTCCTCCTCATCACAAAAGGTTAACTGAACTGAATCGTATGCCCTCAATCGCACACGCAACTAAAATCTGAACCGTGTTTGATGCATCCTCCATCGCAAATGTTTTGCACCTTTTTTGACAATTTTTTTACACCACTGTTTGTGATTATGGCATCGCACATAGTTTTGTCGAAGGGTCTCTGATCATAGTGTCGCGTTAGCAGCATCCTGCAGTAGTGTGCCCTGTTAAATTTTGGAATTATTCCGGGTTCGTTTGGCCTTTTTATACATTAATTGAGTTTCTTGTCATTTAATGTGCATAATTCAAATTTGAACTACAAGCACATGTGTGTCCAAAGTTGGTTGAAAAAATCACATGTGTGTTCTCGGGTAACTTTCTAGGTCCCATGCAAGAAATCATAATGAAATTCAAACATCTGGGCGTCATGGCTCGACCGGAAATATTGAGAAGCTTGGTTTTTTATAATTCCTATAAATCCAAAACACGCATGAAAATCATGAAACTTGGCTTGATGTCATGACATGGCACCAACATGTTGTGGTAATTTTCCTGTCCGATTTGCGAAGCCGCACACATTAACAATCAACAAAGTCATTTTGGAACAAGTGTTGTCACGTTACAATCGAAAACACAAGTATTATTGCAACCGTGGGCATTCTACTTACCATTTACATGCTGCCACGCGCCCCCTTTTTTATTAGCTAGGAGGCATCATGCAGGGTAGCTATTTGAGTAGGGGAGGCGTGCGATCAGACCCCTGTGCGAGATTATCGGGAGGAGAGCCCTTTGACCTCCATCTGCCGCCCACCACTCTCCCAAGGTCTCCATTAATGGCGCCCGAGCCCCTGTTTAACGGCATGGCTATGTCTCCTTGGACTGAGATTTAAGAGAGAAAAAAGAAAATATGAAAAGAAAATTTTGCATGGATCTTGATGTAAGATCCGACGGACCTATATAGCATCTACCGCGACTTCTAGTAAGACTGAGGAATATATAAGGACGATGAAAGTGGATAATAATTGTCTTACATAATTAGGAAGATCACACGTGTGTCCTCGGGTGAATTTCTAGGTTCCATACAAGAAATGGGAATGAAATTCAAACATCTGGGCATCGTGGCTCGACTGAGAACATTGAGAAACTCGGTTTTAAAATTCTTGTAAATCCAAAACACGCCAAAAAAATATGAAACATGGCATGCTTTCATGTCATGGTACTACCATGCTACGGTAAAAAATTTGGCCGAATAGGAACAACTTTTGGTATAAGCTTCTTGCAAACCAGAGCTTCTCTCAAGAAGGCTCGTGGTTCTGAGAGGGAACGTGTCACCTTTTGTGTGCGAAATGATATACGCTACCCCCTTGAATTTCTTTACAGAGGCAACATAGAACTATATGAGTGTCGTGTTAAAATTTTGTAATTATTCCGGGTTTGTTTGGACTTTTTTATACATTAATTGAGTTTCTGGTCATTTACTGTGCATAATTCAATTTTGAACTACAAGCACATGCTCCAGTGCACCAAAGTTGGTTGAAAAATCACATGTGTGTCCTCGGGTAAATTTCTACGTCCCATGCAAGAAATGGTGGGTTTATGGTACCGGCGAAAGTTTACTAGAGAGGCTAGCTATGGTGGAAGGGTGAGAGTGTGTATAATTCATGGACTAAACATTAGTCATGAAGAACTCACATACTTATTGCAAAAAAATATTAGTTATCGAAACAAAGTACTATGCACATGCTCCTAGGGGGATAGATTGGTAGGAAAAGACCATCGCTCGTTGCCGACCGCCACTCATAAGGAAGACAATCAAAAAATAAATTATGCTCCGACTTCATCACATAACGGTTCATCATACGTGCTTGCTACGGGAATCACAAACTTTAGCACAAGTATCTGTCAAATTCACAACTACTCAATTAGCATGACTCTAATATCACCATCTTCATATCTCAAAACAATCATCAAGTATCAAACTTCTCATAGTATTCAATGCACTCTATATGAAAGTTCTTATTATACCCATCTTGGATACCTATCATATTAGGACTAATTCATAACCAAAGCAAATTACCATGATGTTCTAAAAGACTCTCAAAATAATATAAGTGAATCATGAGAGATCAATAATTTCTATAAAATAAAACCACCACCGTGCTCGAAAAAGATATAAGTGAAGCACTAGAGCAAAATTATCTAGTTCAAAAGATATAAGTGAAGCACATAGAGTATTCTAATAAATTATGATTCATGTGTGTATATCCCAAAAGGTGTGTACAGAAAGGATGATTGTGGTAAACTAAAAAGCAAAGACTCAAATCATACAAGACATTCCAAGCAAAACACATATCATGTGGTGAATAAAAAATTAGCCTCAAGTAAAGTTACCGATAGACGAAGACGAAAGAGGGGATGCCTTCCGGGGGATCCCAAAGCTTAGGCTTTTGGTTGTCCTTCAATTTTACCTTGGTGTGACTTGGGCATCCCCAACCTTAGGCTCTTGCCACTCCTTATTCCAAAATCCATCAAATCTTTATCCCAAAACTTGAAAACTTCACAACACAAAACTCAACAGAAAATCTCATGAGCTCCGTTAGTATAAGAAAACAAACCACCATTTTAAGGTACTGTAATGAACTCATTGTTTATTTGTATTGGTGTTAAACCTACTGTGTTCCAACTTCTCTATAGTTCATACACCCCGATACTAGCCATAGATTCATCAAAATAAGCAAACAACACACGAAAAACAGAATCTGTCAAAAACAGAACAGTCTGTAGTAATCTGTAGGTTTCGAATACTTATGTAACTCCAAAAATCCTGAAAAATTAGGACGTCCTAAATAATTTGTATACTGATCTACTTCAGTTGGAATTGGTATTTTATCGCTCTCTGGTAGGAAATGAAAATTATTCTCGTGAGCGCATACTTTCTGTTTTTATTTCAGCAAGATCAAATAACAATCATCAAAGAAGATCCTAAAGGTTTTACTTGGCACAAACACTAATTAAAACATGAAAAACACAATATAACATAGGATAGATAAATTATTTATTACTAAATAGGAACAAAAATCAAGGAACAAAAATAAAATTGGGTTGCCTCCCAACAAGCGCTATCGTTTAACGCCCTTAGCTAGGCATAAAAGCAAGAATAGATCTAGGTATTGTCAACTTTGGTATGCAATCCATAAGTGGCTCTAATAATTGATTCATAAGGTAATTTAATTTTATTTCTGGGAAAGTGTTCCATGCCTTTCCTTAACGGAAATTGGAATCTAATGTTTCCTTCTTTCATGTCAATAATTGCACCAATCGTTCTAAGGAAAGGTCTACCAAGAATAATATGACATGTAGGATTGCAGTCTATATCAAGAACGATGAAATCTACGGGCACATAATTCCTATTTGCAACAATAAGAACATCATTAATCCTTCACATAGGTTTCTTAATGGTGGAATCCGCAAGGTGCAAATTTAAAGAACAATCATCAAATTCACGGAAACCTAACACATCGCACAAAGTTTTTGGAATCATGCAAACACTAGCACCGAAATCAAATAAAGCATAGTATTCATGATCTTTAATCTTAATTTTAATACTAGGTTCCCACTCATAATAAATTTTTCTAGGGATAGAAACTTCTCTCTCAAGTTTTTCTTCATAAGATTGCATTAAAGCATCAACGGTGTGTTTAGTAAAGGCCTTATTTTGATCATAAGCATGAGGAGAATTTAACACGGATTGCAACAAGGAAATACAATCTATCAAAGAGCAATTATCATAATTAAATTCCTTGAAATACAAAATAGTGGGTTCATTGCAACGTAAAGTTTTGACCTCTTCAATCCCACTTTTACCAATTTTTGCATCAAGATCTAAAAACTCCGAATCATGGGGATGCCTTTTAACTAAAGTTTACTCATCTCCAGTCCCACCTTTATCAAGATTCATATTGGCAAACAAAGATTTAATAGGAGACACATCAATTACTTTTAGATCTTCATCATTATTATCATGAAAACTAGAAGAACACGCTTTCACAAAGCAATGTTCTTCAGCATGCATCCTAGCGGTTCTTTATTTGCACTCATCAATGGAAATTCTCATGGCTTTGAGAGACTCATTGATATCATGATTAGGTGTAATAGATCTAAGTTTCAAAGAATCAACATCAATAGAAATTCTATCCACGTTCCTAGCCAACTCATCAATCTTAAGCAATTTTTCTTCAAGCAAAGCATTGAAATTCTTTTGCGAATTCATAAATTCTTTCAAACTAGTCTCAAAATCAGAGGGCATCTTATTAAAATTTCCATAAGAGTTGTTGCATGAATTACCATAATTATTAGAGGAATTACTAGGACACGGCCTAGAATTAAAATTTCCTCTATACACATTGTTACAAAAATTGTTCCTACCAACAAAATTCACATCCATAGATTAATTATTATTCTCAATCAAAGTGGACAAAGGCATATCCTTAGGATCAGAAGAAACACTCTTATTAGCAAACAATTTCATATGTTCATCCATCTTTCCACTTAAAACATTAATCTCTTCAATAGGATGATCTTTTTTACTAGTAGCTTTTCCTAAGATTATTTACAAAGGATCTTTCGGTGTGCCATTGAGAATAATTAACCATAATATTATCTTGGAGTTTAGTAGCTTTTCCTAAAGTGATTTCCATAAAAGTGCCTCCCGCGGACGAATCTAAAAGATTTATAGAAGCAAAATTCAATCTAGCATAATTTTTTTGTATAATCATCCACAAATTCAAACCATGTATAGGACAATGACGTATCATTAATTTCATCCTATCCCAAGCTTGTGCAACATGCTCATGGTGATGTTTCTTAAAATTCATAATATCATTTCTAAGAGAGGTGATCTTAGCGGGAGGAAAATACTTAGAGATAAAAGCATCTTTGCACTTATTCCATGAATCAATACTATTTTTAGGAAAACAAGAGAACCAAGTTTTAGCACGATCTCTAAGCGAAAATGGAAATAGCTTCAATTTAGCAATATCATTATCCACATCTTTTTTCCTTTGCATATCACACAAATCAACAAAGTTGTTTAGATGGATAGCGGCATCTTCACTAGGAAGGCCAAAAATTTGATCTTTCATAACAAGATTCAACAAAGCGGTATTTATTTCATAAGATTCAACATCGGTAGTAGGAGCAATCGGAGTGCTAATAAAATCATTATTGTTGGTATTGCAAAAGTCACATAATTTAGTATTATCTTGAGCATCATGACAAACAATCAATCCAACACACAAAAAGAAGCGCACGGAAAAAAGGGCGAATAAAATGGCAAAGGTGAAGTGGGGGGGACGAGAGGCAAATGGCAAATAATGTAATGCGAGGGATAAGAGTTTGTTATGGGTACTTGGTATGTCTTGACTTGAGCATAGATCTCCCCGGCAATGGTGCCAGAAATCCTTCTTGCTACCTCTTGAGCATGCATTGATTTTCCCTTGAAGAGAAAAGGGTGATGCATCAAAGTAGCAAAAGTATTTCCCTCAGTTTTTGAGAACCAAGGTATCAATCCAGTAGGAGAATACACACAAGTGGCCTAGTACCTGCACAAACAATCAAGAACCTTGCAACCAACGCGATAATGGGGTTGTCAATCCCTTAACGGCCACTTGCAAAAGTGAGTTCTGATAAAGGTAATAAGATAAATATTTTTGGTATTTTCGTTGTATAGATTGAAAAGTAAATGCAAAATAAATAGTAAGCTAGAATTGTAGATCAGAAACATATATGATGTAAATTAGACCCGGGGGCCATAGGTTTCACTAGTGGCTTCTCTCAAGATAGCATATATTACGGTGGGCGAACAAATTACTGCCGAGCAATTGGTAGAAAAGTGCATAGTTATGAGAATATCTAGGCATGATCATGAACATAGGCATCACGTCCGTGTCAAGTACACCGAAACGGTTCTGCATCTACTACTATTACACCACACATCGACCGCTATCCAGCATGCATCTAGAGTATTAAGTTCATAAGAACAGAGTAACGCATTAGGCAAGATGACATGATGTAGAGGGATAAACTCAAGCAATAGGATATAAACCCCATCTTTTTATCCTCTATGGCAACACTACAATACGTGCCTTGCTGCCCCTACTGTCACTGGGAAAGAACACCGAAAGATTGAAACCAAAGCTAAGCACTTCTCGAAGAGACTTGCAAAGATATCAAATCATGCATATAAGAATTCAGAGATGAACCAAATATTGTTCATAGATAATCTTGATCATAAACCCACAATTCATCGGATCTCAACAAACACACCACAAAAATGATCACATTGAATAGATCTCCAAGAACATCGAGGAGAACTATGGACCCGAAGGTCTGTGGTAAACTACTCACACATCATCAGAGAGGCTATGGTGTTGATGTAAAAGCCCTCCGTGATCGAATCCCCCTCCAGCAGATCGCCGAAAAAGGTCCCCAGATGGGATCTCACGGGTACGGAAGGTTACGACGGTGGAAAAGTGGTTTCGTGGCTCCCCTGGATGTTTTCAGGGTATAAGAGTATATATATAGGCGAAAGAAGTAGGTCGGTGGAACTCCATGGGGCCCACGAGGGTGGGGGGCGCGCCTACCCCCTGGGTGCGCCTCCCTACCTCGTGGCTGCCTCGTTGCTTCCTTGACCTCCACTCCAAGTCTCCTGGATTGCGTTTGTTCCAAAAAAGATCCTCGCGAAGGTTTCGCTCCGTTTGGATTCCGTTTGATATTCCTTTTCTGTGAAACACTAAAATAGCCAAAAAACAACAATTTGCACTGGGCCTTCGGTTAATAGGTTAGTCCCAAAAATAATATAAAAGTGCATATTAAGGCCCATTAAACATCCAAAACAGATAATATAATAGCATGGAACAATAAAAATTATAGATACGTTGGAGACGTATCGGCTCGCATTTCTGGCACTATCGCTGGTTCCTCGGGCGCTCGACGCGGCAGTCCGCGCAGGCCAGGTGCTCTCCCTTGCACCGCCACAAATCAATCAAACAACACATCAATCAAGAAACCTGCACCTTGCTCGATCAGCTGAATGGACGAGGTGTATTTGAACCTCATACACTGGAGGCTTCAAGGGGCGGAGGCACAAGGGGCAGCGGGGCAAGGTGAGGTCCATCGATACCATAGAGAGCTCCATCGTCGAGTCCTGTTCCATCGGCATGATCTCTCCCTCCTTGTGCACAACCATCTCTCGCTTTAGGACCAGGGCATTACAAAGCTTTACCTTCACATATTCATACTAGTACTTCAAGGTGCATTAAATCAACACATGCAAGTATCAAAAGGAAAGTCACGTCATGCATGCATGTGTTGTAATTAATGCATCTGTAAATAGAAAATTATTTAAATATATCAAGTGCAGTGCTTTAATGTGTCGCGTCAACTCGTACAACAATGAGAAGTTTGATTACAATGCCATCTACCTCGCGGACTGAGCTCCGGTGCCTTAACTGGACCTGCCTTTGGCTGTATGACAGGTGGGCCAGCCACCAGTTGGGCTCACATGTCATACACCCAAAGGTAGGAGTAGTAAGTCAATGAAGCCGCGTCCCTCCCTCGCCCATGAGCGTTGTGGATGGCAGGACTAGCAGAAGCTTTCTCTAGACGCTCTCCCCTGCACGCGGTGGACATGCAGCAATTCATTCGGTGTCAGATGGCCAGAAGCATACTATAGTACTCCACTACAGTAGTACTCCATCATTGTTTGACTTCCCAAAGAGGCGAAGATCCAAGCGCAGCCCGGACGCTCGTGTGGCAATTTCATGTGTAGAGTAGTCTAGGATAGCGTGTACCGTGCCTCTAAGCTTAAAATCATTGGGGTCGGCTCCATGCTATGAGGCTGTCTTGAAGCAATTTTTTCTGATTAAAATAATCTTCTGGCCCTACCTGTCATCCTGGTGATTGTAGTTTGCATGCTCATCTGGTCAAGACAGGAATATATATGTTAATTTGTGGTGGGGTAAATGTTAGAGGTTGCAGCAAATACATTGTACACTGCGGGTCTTTTAGCCAAGTTTAGAGGCAAGCATGTGGGGCTAGTGCTATGATGTGTCGTGTCAACTCGTACAACGAGGAGAAGCTTGATTTTACTACTACATGCCTTCTCCCTCACACATGCACGCGGTGGCTCGCAGATGAGGTAAAGCTTTTGCTTACTACTTCCGCACGCACGCGGTGGACGAACATGCCGCAGTTGATTCGATACTGTAGAAGTAGTAACATCATTGTTCGTCTTCTCGAAGAGGCGAAGAGCCAAGCACAACCCGAACGTGGCAGTTGCGTATGCTTGCGTGGCAGTCTTTGTGTAGGGGTGGGGTGTGGTGAGGAGCCTTGGAGCACGCATATAGCCAGGCTCTTGCATGAGACAAAATTGTTATGTGAGCCCACTATTGTAGTACTTGCTAGTGTAGCCCTGTAAACTGGAAATGAGTATTTGCCTTTCTAGAGATTTCAAAAAGTGACTAGACTACACCCTAAATGAGTACATATGGAGCAAAACGAGTGAATCTACACCATAAATAAATACGTAGTTCTCTCGTGTTCCTCTCCGCCTTGGTCGCGGTGCACAATATTGAGTATACTACTACTACAGACTAGTCTCTTTTTGACATGCATTTACGTTGATACGGCTTGAATGCCAACGACACAGAGGTTAGCAGTTCCCGAAACATTGAACAGTCAATGATGCCTCCACACTAATTAGCATGCAGAGGTACACTGGTCTGTCACCATCGTGTTTTGTGTCTAATTTTGACCTCAACAACCCAACCTACATGGAGGGAGTGTTGTATATATTGGCACGACAACCAAACTTATAAAGTATATTCAAAACTGAGTGTTACTACAAATCACGAGTTCAAAATGAGAATGTGGGTACAGCATGCCTATGCCATTGCGTCGCACCTCTACACGGTCGCGGTGCACAATTAGACTAGTCTCTTCTTGACCCACATTTACATTGATACGCCTTGAATGCCAAGGAGGGAGATGGAGCGGTTCCCGAGACGTTGAACGGTCAATGACGCATCCTCAATTAGCATGCAGAGGGAATTAATTGGAGAAGCAGAATAGAGCTAGCACGATGTGAATACAACAGAGTTTGGACTCTCATATAAAGGTGCCCCACCACTACAATCCATCTACTGCTAGTCTCTGTGCAACAATGCTCACTCCAATCCAAGACCAAGTGACTAGAAGCCACAAGCACCTATGGAGGCGATGGACGAGAGCGGCAGTCGGCTGTGCCAAATCATCCAAGACGCCGGCCTGCGGCCCCGCACCGCCCAGCGTTTCCAGACGGTACTAGTGACCGTCGGCGTCGTAGCCCTCCCCGACGCCGGCTTCACCTCTCACATGGACGACATGATGGTCCACTCCATTCGCAAGTTCACTGCGGCCAAGAAGCACGCGAACGACCTTGCCATACTACTCTAGCCCGCGCGCCTAGTCTCCTCATTCCCTGCCACCCTCATCGGCCCCCATGGTGACGAACTCTTTCAAGCCCTGGTGGCCCTGTAGGTGCCGAAGGTCACGACGAAGAATGTGCACCTCGTGGCCGCGCTCACCGCGCAATGCCTCACCACATCTTCGAGAAAATTGTCTACATAGGCCACTACAAGGCCAGCGAGGACAGAAAGACATTGGCCTTCTTCCAATGGCTATAATCTTTGGACGCCATTGTTCGGAAGCACGTCGACCGAGCCATGCAAGCCGCTGCTACTTAGCTGCCGTTAGGTGGGCCGGCGCCCTGAGTCAAGGAGGTGGACATCGTTGATGGATGCATCTTTCTTCTTGCCTCCTGTAACCAGCATTGCATCACGCCTTAATGTTTTATTAGTAGTATATGGAATTTTTATTCTAGTTGTAATGTTTTCACTGTGAGGTGGGGCCGCAGTTGAGCAAACTGACCATCAGCAAATCCCCACCCCGCCCACCGCACGTCGGATGAGTTTAGAATTAGAAGAGAGAAACGAGGGAGAAGAGCTAGCCGTAGCACGGACGCTGTTGTCAGATGGGACTCGTATTGATAGAATAGGAGTACTGAGCACTCATACCTCTCTTTTGAGGGAAAAAGTAGTCGTACGTCTAGTACCACTAGTTGGGTGCCTGTGACCTATACCTATCATCACTTTAGGTCTCCTTTTCGAACCGCAGCTACGCTTCAGAGTACATATTTTTCACACATTTATCCTCCTATATGTACTCCTAGGCTATTTCCATGTGCACCCTTTCGCCGACATGTGGGACATAGATCATCTGGGTTGTAGTGCATGCACGACTCGGAGCATATGCTGGGGTACTTTACATTCCAGACCTCACAAATTACATGCAAACCACCCGCAGAAGAATACATAAATAAATGAATTACTACATGAAACCGGATTATTTTCATAGAAACCGGAGCATGTTCAATAAATTTTGGACATAACACGTTTATAAAAACAACCCGACCTAAACCAGTCTAAGGGCCTCTTTGATTCGTAGTGTATTGAAAACACAGGAATGGGGTGTCAGGACCCCGATTCCAAGTCACATCGATCTAGCCGGTAACACCTCATATCACTTTGCGGCCTCACGCACGGTATTCCCACAGGTGTCGCCTTACCATGGCCCGGGACCGTTTGTGCCTTTTGGCTCACGTATATGATAGTGTCGCTAGCATCCATATGACAGAGAACCCGGGCCAACATGACTAGTGATGAACCCAAAGTGGCACTAACTTACGGGGACATGCATACATGAATCGACATCGAGCATGTCGGTCAGCAGCGTGCGAATCCGGGCTGTAGCACTGGGCTAACAGGACTCTAGTGAACCGGGCTGTAGCAGGCTAAGCAGGACTCCGGATGTCACCGCGTGACATTTCACCGAAGGGACAGGCACAGGAACGAAGTGAATCACATGCCGGCCAGTCAAGGGTTTCGGAGCAGTAGTGCTGGGCTAGCAGGACTCCGGTGAACCGGGCTGTAGCGGACTACTATGGCTCATGGAAGAACAATACTACATTTCCCCATAAGAGAGGCTACCAAGGATAAACAACTAGGTTGTCGGATCCCAGACATACCAAGCATTTCAATCATGCACACAATATGCTCAATATGTGCAATACAACATGGCATCACAACAAGACTCTACGACTCAGAGTATTCATTCATTAGGCTCTGAGGAGCGAGATATTACAAACATGGGTCTCATGACCCAACATTCAGAGCATACAAGTCAAAGCACATGCGGAAGCTTAACATGTCTGAGTACAGACATCTACAAATGAAAAAGGCTGAGAAGCCTGACTATCTACCAGATCCTGCTGAGGCACAAGATCGTAGCTGAGGTATCAAGCTAAACGTCGAAGTCCACACGGAACTACTAGCGAGACTGACGTCTCTCTGAAAAACATATAATAGGAAAACGTGAGTACAAATGTACCCAGCAAGACTTACTTCAAAACTAGCTACATATGCATCAGTATCAACAAAGGGGGTGGTGGAGTTTGACTGCAGCAAGCTAGCAAGTATTAGCAGCTGAGTTGTCAATTAAACCACACCTGGAAACTTAGTATCTGCAGCAAAGTGTTTAGTAGCAAAGTAATATGATAGTGGTGGTAGCGGCAACAAAAGTAAAGACAGAAAAAGTGATGTTTTTGGTATTTTGTAGTGATTGTAACAGTAGCAGCGGGAAAGTAAATAAGCGTAAACCAGTATATGGAAAACTCGTAGGCACTGGATCAGTGATGGATGATTATGCCGGATGCAGTTCATCATGTAACATTCATAACATAGGGTGACCCAGAACTAGCTCCAATTCATCAATGTAATGTAGGCATGTATTCCGTATATAGTCATACGTGCTTATGGAAAAGAACTTGCATGACATCTTTTGTCCTACCCTCCCGTGGCAGCGGGGTCCTATTGGAAACTAAGGGATATTAAGGCCTCCTTTTAATAGAGAACCGGAACAAAGCATTAGCACATAGTGAATACATGAACTCCTCAAACTATGGTCATCACCCGGAGTGGTCCCGATTATTGTCACTTCGGGGTTGCCGGATCATAACACATAGTAGGTGACTATAGACTTGCAAGATAGGATCTAGAACTCACATATATTCATGAAAACATAATAGGTTCAGATCTGAAATCATGGCACTCGGGCCCTAGTGACAAGCATTAAGCATAGCAAAGTCATAGCAACATCAATCTCAGAACATAATGGATACTAGGGATCAAACCCTAACAAAACTAACTCGATTACATGATAAATGTCATCCAACCCATCACCGTCCAGCAAGCCTACAATGCAATTACTCACGCACGGTGGTGAGCATCATGAAATTGGTGATGAAGGATGGTTGATGATGATGACGGCGACGAGTCCCCCTCTCCGAGCCCCGAATTGACTCCAGATCAGCCCTCCCGAGAGGTTTTAGGGCTTGACGGCGGCTCCGTATCGTAAAACGCGATGATTTCTTCTCTCTAAATATATGGAGGTGGAGTTGGAGTCGGAGACGCAATAGGGGGCCCACGAGGTAGGGGGCACGCCCTAGGGGGGGCGCCCCCCACCCTCGTGAGAAGGGTGTGGGCCCCTGGTCTTCATCTTTGGCGAGGATTTTTTATTATTTTTTCTAAGATGTTCCGTGGAGTTTCAGGTCATTCCGAGAATATTTGTTTTCTGCACATAAAACAACACCATGGCAATTCTGCTGAAAAAAGCGTCAGTCCGGGTTAGTTCCATTCAAATCATACAAGTTAGAGTCCAAAACAAGGGCAAAAGTGTTTGGAAAAGTAGATACGACGGAGATGTATCAACTCCCCAAGCTTAAACCCTTGCTTGTCCTCAAGCAATTCAGTTGACAAACTGAAAGAAAGAAAGAAAAACTTTTACAAACTCTGTTTGCTCTTGCTGTTGTAACTATGTCAAGCCAGCATTCAAGTTTTCAGCATAGATCATAACTAACCACACTTGCAATAATTCTCAGGTCTCATCATTACTCATATCAATATCATAATCAACTAGCAAGTCATAATAATAAATCTCGGATGACAACACTTTCTCAAAACAATCGTAATATGATATAACAAGATATTATATCGCTAGCCCTTTCTGAGACCGCAAAACATAAATGCGGAGCACCTTTAAAGATCAAGGACTGACTAGACATTGTAATTCATGGTAAAAGAGATCCAATCATAGTCATACCCAATATAAATTAAGAGTGATGAATGCAAATGACGGTTGTGCTCTCCAGCTAGTGCTTTTTATTAAGAGGGTGATGACTCAACATAAAAGTAAATGGATAGGCCCTTCGCAGAGGGAAGCAGGGATTTGTAGAGGTGCCAGAGCTCGGTTTTGAAAGAGAGATAAATTGTATTTTGAGTGGTATACTTTCATTGTCAACGTAACAACTAAGAGATGGCGATATCTTCCATGCTGAACACATTATAGGCGGTTCCCAAACAGAATGGTAAAGTTTATGCTCCCCCTCCACCAACAAGCATCAATCCATGGCTTGCTCGAAACAACGAGTGCCTCCAACATACATCAGGTCCCAGGGGGAGTTTTGTTTGCAATTAATTTTGATTTAGTTTGCATAAAGCATGGGACTGGGCATCCCGGTGACCAGCCATTTTTTCATGAGTGAGGGGCGGAGTCCACTCCTCTTGAGAATAACCCGCCTAACACGGAAGATAAGGACAGCCTTTGTTGATACATGAGCTATTCGAGCATACAAAACAGAATATTTATTTGAATGTTTAGAGTTTGGCACATACAAATTTACTTGGAACGGCAGGTAGATATCGCATATAGGAAGGTATGGTGGACTCATCTGGAATAACTTTGGGGTTTAAGGGATTGGATGCACAAGCAGTATTCCTGCTTAGTACAAGTGAAGGCTAGCAAAACACTGGGAAGCGACCAACTAGAGAGCGACAACAGCTATGTACATGCATTAAAATTAATAAACATTGGATGCAAGCATGAGTAGGATATAATCTACCAGGAACATAAATATCATGAAGGCTATATTGATTTGTTTCAACTACATGCGTGAACATGTGCCAAGTCAAGTCACTTAAATCATTCAAAAGAGGATACCACCCCATCATACCACATCATAATCATCTCAATAGCATGTTGGCATACAAGGTAAGTCATTATAACTCATAGCTAATCAAGCATGGCACAAGCAACTATGAACTCTAATTGTCATTGCAAACATGTTTATTCATAATAAGCTGAATCAAGAACGAGGGACTCATCATATTTATAAAAACAAAAGAGGTCGAGTTCATACCAGCTTTTCTCATCTCAGTCAGTCCATCATATATCATCATAATTGCCTTTCACTTGCACGACCGAACGGTGTGAATAATAATAAGAGTGCACGTGCATTGGACTAAGTTGGGATCTGCAAGCATTCAATGAATAGGAGAAGACAAGGCAATATGGGCTCTGGGTTAAGTCAACAATAATGCATATAAGAGCCACTTCAACAATTTAATTATGGTCTTCTCCTACTGACCCCCAAATAAAAGAAAAGAAATAAAACTATTTACACGGGAAAGCTCCCAACAAGCAAAAGAAGAACGGGAAATATTTTTGGGTTTTCTTTTTAATTATTACTACTACAGCAGAAAAATAAACTACTACTAATTTTTTTGGTTTTTCTTAAGGTTTAACAAACACACAAGAAGAAAGCAGGAAAAACAAAATAAACTAGCTTGGATATTACAGTGAAAAAGTATGAGCACCAACATCTAGCAATGAGTGTGTGTGAACATAAATGTAATGTCGGTGAGAAATGCGTACTCCCCCAAGCTTAGGATTTTGGCCTAAGTTGGTCTATGGCCATGGTTGGCCTGGCGGATATCCATAATAATAGTTGTTGGGGTCATACTGTGATGAGGAAGGATAGTTGGGATCATACTGATGTGCAGCGGTTATCACCTGCTGAGCTACAGCGTGAAGTCAGGCTGCCTCCGCTCTCCTCTCGTACTCTTCTGCCTCCTCTCTGGTAATAACATATCTTCCTTTTGCCTGTGAATCAAAGAAGGCAGGAGCAGGGAGAGTAATACGGAAAACACGTCGTTTATCAAAAATTAAACGATATAAGAGAGGTGCGAAGCCATAGAGTTATAATCTAAATATGCAGGAGGCAACTCCATATCACCCTCACGAATGTCTATTTCTGGAACAACTTGTTGTAGTCATAGACAGACAAAGAGCCTTGCTTCAGATTGTGGAATTCCTCACGATTGCTTTCAACCACGCTCTAAGGAATATGATGAGCTCGGAAATCTCGACGGAAATCATCCCAAGTGATAACACGTCCACCTCTGGAGTCCTTGTACTGCTGGAACCATTCTGCGGCTTGATCTTTGAGTTGGAAGGAAGCGAACTTAACAAAGTCCTCAGGCCTGACGTTACTGCACTCGAAATGCTTGCACAGATCCACAAGCCAATCGTCAGCATCGGTTGCCTCAACACAATTGCTGAAAGTCTTTGGCCCGTTAGCAAGGAACTGGTTGAGTGTAGCAAAGTGATTCTGATTGCTGCCTTGATTACCTTGACTGCTTTGATTGCGCTCTTGGAGAATTTGCATGATCAGCTGTGTATTTGCATTGGTTGCGGCCATCACAGCTTGCCATGCCTCCGGAGGAGGTGGAGGTGGTGGCGGATCAGGATTCGGAGTCGTGCGCGTTGGAGGAGCCATCCTGAAGAGGTTGACCACCATTAGCACATTGATAGACAAATATTGAAGCTGAATCCAACGGAATGAAAATTGCAACATATAGTCTTCACATCCGAACAAAATGAACGAATGCATTCCTCTTGAAATGGTCACATATCCATAAATTGAGAAGCCACGTAGAATTAAGGTAGAGAAATAAATCAACAAGGTACGGATCAAGAACGAATAATCGGTAAGAAATCCCAATCTCAAACCAATATCCGTGGAAGAAGAACTAGAGCTACTAGAATTCCCACCTATGAAACTCCAGAACCTTTCCGGTTATGCAATCAGGTGTTGGGGATACAGGGGAAGCATAATATCTCACCCAAACTAGCAATTCCTACATCCAACTGTATCCATCCTTCAACACATAACCAAGAAACCTTCCGAAACCATCTACCTCAACCTTCGAAACGCATCCGTTATACAAGTTATGGCGATACTCCCGAACTCCCGCCCCAGTACTGGGTGGCGTCGAGGTTATCTCACCAACGAACTGCATAAAAGAGATTTTCGATGTCGGCGTACTAAACTCAGGTATTCCAGAACTGCAACGATAAAATTATGATGACAACACCTCAGAGCTCAACTCCCCGGGACACTTCCACTAAACCCCTGACAGGAGGCACCAAGACAATGTTCTCATCATAAAACCATCGGAACGATTTCAAGATACCCGCGTGATCCTAAATTTTTTTTGTGAAATTTGGGAAGAGAAGAGTCAAAACTCTACGTCAGGATGCCTTACTAGAGCGATGAGGAGACTGGAAAGTAAAAAGAATTCCTAAACTCTCCGATATATAATTCCTAAAAGACTCAAAACATTTTTCTAGACACAACTCGGTCGCTAAAAACAATCAAGCAATGGGGCTCCTGAGGTCGGGGAAGGCTCTGATTACCAACTTGTAACACCCTCGATGCGACTATATCTCCCACGTGTCGAGGCACGACTTAGAGGCATAATCGCATTGAAGGCATATGTCGCAAGTTAGGCAATCTTCACAACATCCCGTGTAATATAAATAATAAAGGGGAGATAACAATAGTTGGCTTACACTCGCCACGTCAATCAAGTACATAAATAACATTACATCATCCAAACACTCATGGCCCGACTACGGCACCAAAATGAAAGATAACCCAACATGCGATACGGTCCCAATCACCCCCAACTGGGCACCACTACTGATCATCGGGAAAGGAAACATAGTATCATTGAGAGTCTTCGTCGAACTCCCACTTGAGCTCATATGCGTCTCCTGGACCGGAATCATCGGGCCCTGCATCTGGTGTAATAGTAATCTGTGAGCCACAGGGACTCAGCAATCTCGCACCCTCGCGATCAAGACTATTTAAGCTTATAGGTAAGGCAAGGTAAATATGTGGAGCTGCAGCAAGCGACTAGCAAATATGGTGGCTAACTTATTCGCAAAAGAGAGCGAGAAGAGAAGGCAAAGCACGAGCGGGAAACTACAGAGCAACCTGCGCAAACATTACTCCAACACCGTGTCCACTTCCCGGACTCTGCCGAGAAGAGGCCATCCGGTAACACACTCAGTTGATTCATTTTAATTAAGTTAAGGTTCAAGTTATCTACAACCGGACATTAACAAATTCCCATCTGCCCATAACCGCGGGCACGGCTTTCGAAAGTTCAATCCCTGTAGGGGAGTCCCAACTTAGCCCATGACAAGCTCTCACCGTCAACGAAGGAATAGACCTCCTCCCAAGATGTTCCGATCAGACTCGGTATCTCGGTAACTCAAGACACTTCGACAGGTTAAAACAAGACCAGCAACACCGCCCGAATGTGCCGACAAATCCCGATAGGAGCTGCACATATCTCTTTCTCAGGGCACACTCAGATGAGCGCTCCATACAACTAAAACCAAACCTCGAGTTTCCCCGAGGGGGCGCTGCACAGGACTCTAGTGGACCAACACCCAGAGGAGCACTGGCCCCGGGGGTTTAAAATAAGATGACCCGCGGGCTCCGGAAACCCGAGGGAAAAAGAGGCTAGGTGGCAAATGGTAAGACCAAGGTTGGGCATTGCTGGAAAAGCTTTAATCAAGGCGAACTATCAAAGGGTTCCCATTATAACCCAACTGCGTAAGGAACGCAAAATCCGGGAACATAACACCGATATGACGGAAACTAGGGCGGCAAGAGTGGAACAAAACACTAGGCGAGAGGCCGAGCCTTCCACCCTTTACCAAGTATATAGATGCATTAAGATAACATAGCAATATAATGATATCCCAACAAGTAAATAAATGTTCCAACAAGGAACGGCCTCCAATCTTCACCTGCAACTAGCAACGCTATAAGAGGGGCTGAGCAAAGCGGTAACATAGCCAATCAACGGTTTGCTAGGACATGGTGTGTTAGGGGTTTGACATGGAAATTTGGGAGGCTTGAAAGCAAGTGGTAGGCATCGTAGGAATGGCATAGCAAAAGAGCGAGCAAACTAGCATAGCAAAGATAGTAGTGATTTCGAGGGTATGATCATCTTGCCTGCACAGTTGTCAGAGTTGACTGGATCCTCGAAAGCAAACTCAACGGGCTCCTCGTTAGCGAACTCGTCTCCCGGCTCTACCCAAACAAGACAAACAAGCAACAAGGACACAATCAACCACGTGCAAGGATCAAGCGATATGATGCAATGATGATATGCTATGCGGGATGCGATGCGGGATGCATATGCAAGATATGACAGGAAATGCAAGAACCTGGCCTCAACTTGGAAATCCAAGTGTGCCACTGGAAAGATGAGATGAAATCGCTTGAAAACGATATAAAGAATGCCAGAATCGGAGTTACGGTTTGGAAATGGCAAGCGATTCAAAATGACACCGGTCTGCGATTTACAGCAAGTAGGCACCTAAATGCAATGAAATGAACATGCTACAGCAACCAAACATGACAAAAAAATACATGGCAGGGATGCACACAAGATGCTTAACAAAAGTCTAGCACTGAGCTACGACCAATTCATCCATTAACAGGTTCAAACAAGCATGGCAAAAATGCAAAATGCAAACAGATCTCAGACTTTGTGAAATCAACACTTGTCTGGAATTTCAGATCAGATAGCCCTCTTCGGAGCCACAAAAATACAAGCTACAGGACCCGAACATGGCAAAGTAAACCATGGCATGGAGCTACTCAAAGAGCTTAACAAAAGTCCCTTAGTGACCTTGAGCCAAAAGGGATCAGAAAATACAATTGCAAGCACGTGAACATAGCAAAAACATAATCAGTTTTCATACTTAGTGAAAACTGGCACATGCTGAAATATAACTCAAGTAGGCATGTTTACGAGCTCGATGCACTCACTACGGTGCAAGTCATGGCAAGACAAGCATACACCCATCAAGAAGGCACAAAATACAAGCTAGACATGGCAAGAACAATAGCATAGCATGCACGGGTCAACTACAACATCATCGGCAAAATTGCAAACAAGTTGGCAATCTGCCCAGATTCACAAAGTAGCAAAAGTAGAACTCGACTAACTCAAGCTAGGGTACTTCATAATTGCAAACAAAGACATGGATGGATAGAGCACTACAAGATTAACAAAACTCCCTTACTGATCATCCTCAAAAGAGGCATGGATCACTAGGAAACAACATGAACATATGGCATCATGAGATAAACAGCCCCAGGACTTGGTGAAAATACTAAGTCCCTGAAAACAGAATTAGCAAGTGCACCACTTTGCAAGCTTTCACAAGACACCACACACATTCTAAAAATACATGGGTTGCACGTCTAGAGAGATGAAAAAACCCTTAACAAAACATATGTAGAACTCACGGGCATAGCATGCACACATTAATCATGGCAAAAATGACAAAAGTGCTAAACGGAGTAGCAGATCTGACAATTAACTCAAGTAGCCCTCTTCTAACAGCATTTCGGCCATCAAGATGAGCTCAAATGAAACTGATGGAATGGAGTGAAATGATGTAATCTCTGAGATGAACATTTTGATATGCTATATGCATGAATCGGAGCTACGGATGCAAAGTTACGGAGCTACGAACATGAGCACTTGGATCTGCAATTTCTGGGACTTAGTGAAAAAAAATGACCTAGGGTTAGGGTTTACTGTTCACGCCAGATCTAGATCGGGATCGCACGGAGCCCGAGGATCGCCGGCTGGAGTCTTCGCCGGAGTTCGTCGGAGAGGGAGAAGATGGCCGGGGGCGAGGCCGGAGGCGGCGGCCGGGACGGCGAGCGGCCCGCGGGGCGAGGCGGCGCGCGGCGGCCGGGGCCGGTGGCGGCTGCGGCGGCCCGGGCGACGAGGTGGCGACGGCGGTGGCGGGGCGGACCGCGGCGGCGCGGCACTGGAGGCGGCGGCTTGGCGCGGGTGGCGGCGGAGAGGGCCCATGATGGGCCTGGGCGGGCCGCGGCGGCGGCGGCGGCCGGGTGCCACGTGGCGCGCTGCCACTGGCTGCGGGCGGCGGCTGCGGCGTGTCCGGCCGAAACGGACACGTCCGGCGCGCGCGGTGGATTTTTTTAGGGTTAGGGGGAGAGGATCCGCGAATTTGGAATGGGGGTGAATATATAGGCATAGGGGGAGCTAGGAGAGTCCAAATGAGGTGCGGTTTTCGGCCACGCGATCATGATCGAACGCTCTAGATGATGGAGCAGAGTTAGGTGGGTTTTGGGCCAAAATGGAGGGGTGTTGGGCTGCAACACACACGAGGCCTTTTCGGTCCCTCGGTTAACCGTTGGAGTATCAAACGAAGTCCAAATGATACGAAACTTGACAGGCGGTCTACCGGTAGTAAACCAAGGCCGCTTGGCAAGTCTCGGTCCAATCCGGAAATGTTTAATCCCCACACACGAAAGAAAGCTGGAAATGACCACCGGAGGAGAACGGAGCACCGGAATGCAAAACGGACAACGGGGAAAATGCTCGAATGCATGAGACGAACACGTATGCAAATGCAATGCACATGATGACATGGTATGAGATGCATGACAACGACAACAACACACGGAGACAAAACCCGAACCCGAGGAAATAAATATAACTTAACGCCGGAAACGGCAAGAGTTGGAGTACAAATTGGGAAAGTTACATCCGGGGTGTTACAACACTCCACCACTACGAAAAGATCTCGTCCCGAGATCTAGGACTGAAAGAACGCCGGGTACTCAGAACGGAGGTGATCCTCGCGTTCCCAGGTAGCTTCATGGTCGGAATGGTGTGACCACTTGACTTTGAGAAATTTGATTGACTTGTTGCGAGTCTTGCGTTCAGTCTCTTCAAGAATAGCAACTGGGTGCTCACGATAAGAGAGATCTTCTTGGAGCTCAATGTCCTCGAAGTTGACGGTGCGGTCAGGAGTCTTGAAGCACTTTTGAAGCTGAGAGACGTGGAACACGTCATGAACATTTGCAAAGTTTGAAGGAAACTCAAGTTGATAGGCGAGGTCGCCTCTCTTGCTGACAATCTTGAAAGGTCCCACATATCTAGGGGAAAGCTTCCCTTTGATACTGAAGCGACGAGTACCTTTCATAGGAGAGGCGCGGAGGTAAACATGATCTCCGATCTCGAAAGCCAAATCACGGTGCTTACTATCATAGTAGCTCTTCTGGCGGGATTGGGCCGCTTTGAGGTTATCTCGAATGACTTTGCACATTTCTTCTACCTCTGTGATTAAGTCATTACCAAAAAGCTGACGTTGACCGGTTTCGGACCAGTTGAGAGGGGTACGGCACTTCCTGCCATACAGAATTTCAAATGGGGCCTTGCCCGAACTTGCTTGAAAACTGTTGTTGTAGGAGAATTCAGCATAAGGAAGACAATCCTCCCACTTGATGCCGAAGGAGATCACACAAGCCCTGAGCATATCTTTAAGAATCTGGTTGACACGCTCGACTTGACCGCTAGTTTGAGGATGGAAAGCTGTGCTGAAGCGGATGTTGGTGCCCATGGCCTTCTGAAAAGAATCCCAAAACTTCGAGGTAAAGATGCTGCCACGGTCTGAAGAGATCACTTGAGGAATACCGTGCAGAGAGACAATCCGAGAGGTATAGAGTTCCGCCAATTGAGCTGCAGTGATCGACTCTTTGATAGGCAGAAAATGAGCCACTTTGGTGAGTTTGTCGATGACAACGAATATAGCATCATTGCCACGCTTGGACTTTGGAAACCCAGTCATGAAGTCCATTTCAATGTGGTCAAACTTCCATTCTAGAATGACAAGAGGTTGGAGGAGACCAGCTGGCCTTTGGTGTTCTGCCTTCACTCTTCTGCAGACATCACATTCATTCACGAATTGAGCGATCTCGCGCTTCATTCGAGTCCACCAATAAGCTTGCTTGAGGTCCTGATACATCTTCGTGCTCCCAGGGTGGATGGAGAGGATTGAATTGTGAGCCTCGTTCATGATCACTTTACGAAGGTCACCTTTGGGTACAACAATACGATACTCGAAGAAGAGAGTGTCCTTGTCATCAAGGTGGTAGCACTTGTACTTGGACTGACTCTTGGCAATCCCAATCTTCACCTTTTTCACCATAGCATCAAGAAGCTGGGCTTGGCGAATCTGGTCTTCCAAGGTAGGAGAGACTTGAAGGTTGGCGAGGAAACCTTGAGGAACAACTTGCAGATTAAGTTTGCGGAAAGCTTCACAAAGCTCGGGTTGATAAGGCTTAAGAATCAGACTGTTGTAGTACACTTTCCTGCTCAAAGCGTCAGCAATCACATTGGCCTTACCTGGAGTATACTCGATACTCGGATTATACTCTTGAATCATTTCGACCCATCGAGTTTGCCTGAGGTTGAGATTAGGCTGAGTGAAGATGTACTTGAGACTCCTGTGATCAGTGAAAATGTCCACTTTTCTTCCCAATAGAAGATGTCTCCAAGTCAAAAGAGCATGCACAACTGCCGCCAACTCGAGATCATGAGTGGGGTAGTTCTTCTCATTAGGCTT
The DNA here is from genome assembly GCF_003073215.2 of Triticum urartu. NCBI lineage: Eukaryota > Viridiplantae > Streptophyta > Magnoliopsida > Poales > Poaceae > Triticum > Triticum urartu. The sequence goes on along the minus strand of NC_053027.1, from coordinate 344,188,347 downwards.
CAACTGGCGAGATGTATAAGCAACAACTTTCTTCTCTTGCATCAATACTGCGCCAAGACCTTGGAGAGAGGCATCACAAAAGACTTCGTACGGCTTGGATTCATCAGGCGGAGTCAGAACTGGAGCAGTGATCAATTTCTCTTTCAAAGTGTTGAAATCAATATCACACTCCGGAGACCAAACGTACTTGATGTGCTTCTGGAGAAGATTAGAGAGAGGCTTCGCGATCTTAGAAAAGTTTTCAACGAATCTTCGGCAATAGCTTGCGAGACCGAGAAAACCGCGGAGTTGCTTCACATTCTGAGGAGGTTCCCAATTCACAATTGCAGACACCTTCTCAGGATTCACGGCAATGCCCTTGGCAGAGATGATATGACCAAGATAAAGAACCTCATCGAGCCAGAATTCACACTTGGAGAACTTGGCGTAGAACTGATGTTCTCTGAGCTTATCAAGAACCAAACGCAAGTGCTTGGCATGATCTTCCTTGTTCTTGGAGAAAACCATAATGTCGTCGAGATAGACCAAAACGAAGTCATTGGTGTAGGCATTGAAGATGAAGTTCATCATGCGAGAGAACGTCGGAGGAGCGTTGGCGAGGCCAAAAGACATGACAGTGTATTCATATGAACCAAAGCTTGTTCTGAATGTTGTCTTGGGAATATCTTCTTCACGAATGAGAATCTGGTGATAACCCATATGGAGATCAAGCTTGGAGAATACTTGGGCACCTTTGAGTTGTTCGAACAGCTCATTGATGTTGGGAAGTGGGTATTTGTTCTTGATGGTCTTCTTGTTTACTGGACGGTAATCAACACAAAGTCAGTCCGTTCCATCCTTCTTCTTCACAAAAAGAACACCACAACCCCACGGAGAAGAACTAGGCCGGATGAGACCCATTTTCTCTTGAATATCGAGTTGCTTCTTCGGCTCCTTCAACTCTTCAGGTCCGAGCTTGTAAGGACGTTTGCACACAGGTTCCGTGCCAGGCTCAAGATCAATAACGAATTCAACTGGCCGGTGCGGAGGCATTCCTGGAAGCTCTTCTGGAAAGACGTCTTGATATTCGCAAACGACTGGAATTTGCGGGATGGCATCCAATTCACCCTTCTCATTGAGAGAAAACAGACGGATGGTATTATCCCGAGCGGCAAAGACAATTACATCCTCAGACGAATGAGTCAATTGAATCTGCCTGGCAGCACAATCAAGATGTGCCTTGTGCTTAGAAAGCCAATCCATTCTGAGAATAAGATCAATATCCGAGTTACCAAGAACAATTGGGGAAGAAAGGAACTTGTAGTCACCCAATGTGATAGTAACCTCCGGGACGCAGGTGTTAGCTGTCATCTGCTTGCCCGGTGACACAATTTGCAAGGAACTTTGCAAATATTGATAATCACACTCATACTTTGATGCAAAAGGTTTGGAAATGAAGCAATGCGATGCCCCCGTGTCAAAAATAACTTTTGCAGGAATATCATTAACAGGAAGGTTACCCATGATGACATCTGGTGAGTCCTCTACCTAAGCTGCATTCACCATATTGACCTTGGCGAACTTGGGGTTATGCTTGACCACAGCCGTACTTGCCGATCTGACAGGAGGAGGAGGAGGAAGACGCCTCTGGTTGAAACACTTGTTGGCATAGTGACCCTTCTATTGGCACTTGTTGCACGTGACCTCTGAAAGCGGACGGTGATACGGAGCACTCGATCTTGGAGGTTGAGACGAAGTCTTGTTCTGAAAGCCAGGGTTGGGTGGGTGGGAAGAACCACTGCCACCTTTACTCTTCTGCTGATACGGCTGACGGAACAGAGGAGGAGGAAGCCAATACTTCTGCTGCTTGGCCACTTGAGTAGAGGAAGAAGGAGTAACATCTCTGACTCGCTTCTTGGAAGCATCACACCTCAACTGAGCATCCTCTTGCTTCAATGCCATGTTGTAGAACTCATCGTACCTCAAGGGCTCGAAGAGAACAAGAGCTAGCTGAATTTCTTCTCTGAGACCACCCCTGAACTGATATATCATGCTCTTCTCATCAGGGACGTCCTGCTTGGCAAAGCGGGCGAGCTTCTGGAACAACTTGTTGTAGTCATAGACAGACAAAGAGCCTTGCTTCAGATTGCGGAATTCCTCACGCTTGCTTTCAACCACGCTCTGAGGAATATGATGAGCTCGGAAATCTCGACGGAAATCATCCCAAGTGATAACACGTCCACCTCTGGAGTCCTTGTACTGCTGGAACCATTCCGCAGCTTGATCTTTGAGTTGGAAGGAAGAGAACTTAACAAAGTCCTCAGGCCTGACGTTACTGCACTCGAAATGCTTGCACAGATCCACAAGCCAATCGTCAGCATCGGTTGCCTCAACACAATTGCTGAAAGTCTTTGGCCCGTTAGCAAGGAACTGGTTGAGTGTAGCAAAGTGATTCTGATTGCTGCCTTGATTCCCTTGACTGCCTTGATTGCGCTCTTGGAGAATTTGCATGATCAGCTGTGTATTTGCATTGGTTGCGGCCATCACAGCTTGCCATGCCTCCGGAGGAGGTGAAGGTGGTGGCGGATCAGGATTCGGAGTCGTGCGCGTTGGAGGAGCCATCCTGAAGAGGTTGACCACCATTAGCACAATGATAGACAAATATTGAAGCTGAATCCAACAGAATGAAAATTGCAACATATAGTCTTCACATCCGAACAAAATGAACGAATGCATTCCTCTTGAAATGGTCACATATCCATAAATTGAGAAGCCACGTAGAATTAAGGTAGAGAAATAAATCAACAAGGTACGGATCAAGAACGAATAATCGGTAAGAAATCCCAATCTCAAACCAATATCCGTGGAAGAAGAACTAGAGCTACTAGAATTCCCACCTATGAAACTCCCGAACCTTTCCGGTTATGCAATCGGGTGTTGGGGATACAGGGGAAGCATAATATCTCACCCAAACTAGCAATTCCTAGATCCAGCTGTATCCATCCTTCAACACATAACCAAGAAACCTTCGGAAACCATCTACCTCAACCTTGGAAAAGCATCCGTTATACAAGTTATGGCGATACTCCCGAACTCCCGCCCCAGTACTGGGTGGCGTCGAGGTTATCTCACCAACGAACTTCATAAAAGAGATTTTCGATGTCGGCGTACTAAACTCAGGTATTCCAGAACTGCAATGATAGAACTTAGAGGCATAATCGCATTGAAGGCATATGTCGCAAGTTAGGCAATCTTCACAACATCCCGTGTAATATAAATAATAAAAGGGAGATAACAATAGTTGGCTTACACTCACCACGTCAATCAAGTACATAAATAACATTACATCATCCAAACACTCATGGCCCGACTACGGCGCCAAAATGAAAGATAACCCAACATGCGACACGGTCCCAATCACCCCCAACTGGGCACCACTACTGATCATCGGGAAAGGAAACATAGTATCGTTGAGAGTCTTCGTCGAACTCCCACTTGAGCTCATATGCGTCTCCTGGACCGGAATCATCGGGCCCTGCATCTGGTGTAATAGTAATCTGTGAGCCATAGGGACTCAGCAATCTCGCACCCTCGCGATCAAGACTATTTAAGCTTATAGGTAAGGCAAGGTAAATATGTGGAGCTGCAGCAAGCGACTAGCAAATATGGTGGCTAACTTATTCGCAAAAGAGAGCGAGAAGAGAAGGCAAAGCACAAGCGGGAAACTAGAGAGCAACCTGCGCATACATTACTCCAACACCGTGTCCACTTCCCGGACTCCGCCGAGAAGAGGCCATCACGGTAACACACTCAGTTGATTCATTTTAATTAAGTTAAGGTTCAAGTTATCTACAACCGGACATTAACAAATTCCCATCTGCCCATAACCGCGGGCACGGCTTTCGAAAGTTCAATCCCTGCAGGGGAGTCCCAACTTAGCCCATGACAAGCTCTCACGGTCAACGAAGTAATAGACCTCCTCCCAAGACGTTCCGATCAGACTCGGTATCTCGGTAACTCAAGACAGTTCGACAGGTTAAAACAAGACCAGCAACACCGCTCGAATGTGCCGACAAATCCCGATAGGAGCTGCACATATCTCTTTCTCAGGGCACACTCAGATGAGCGCTCCATACAACTAAAACCAAACCTCGAGTTTCCCTGAGGGGGCGCTGCACAGGACTCTAGTTTGGACCAACACCCAGAGGAGCACTGGCCCGGGGGGGTTTAAAATAAGATGACCCGCGGGCTCCGGATACCCGAGGGAAAAAGAGGTTAGGTGGCAAATGGTAAGACCAAGGTTGGGCATTGCTGGAAAAGCTTTAATCAAGGCGAACTATCAAGGGGTTCCCATTATAACCCAACCGCGTAAGGAACGCAAAATCCAGGAACATAACACCGATATGACGGAAACTAGGGCGGCAAGAGTGGAACAAAACACTAGGCGAGAGGCCGAGCCTTCCACCCTTTACCAAGTGTATAGATGCATTAAGATAACAAGATAATATAATGATATCCCAACAAGTAAATAAATGTTCCAACGAGGAACGGCCTCCGACCTTCACCTGCAACTAGTAACGCTATAAGAGGGGCTGAGCAAAGCGGTAACATAGCCACTCAACGGTTTGCTAGGTCAATGGTGGGTTAGAGGTTTGACATGGCAATTTGGGAGGCTTGCAAGCAAGTGGTAGGCATCATAGCATTGGCATAGCAAAAGAGCGAGCAAACTAGCATAGCAAAGATAGTAGTGATTTCGAGGGTATGATCATCTTGCCTGCACAGTTGTTAGAGTTGACTGGATCCTCGAAAGCAAACTCAACGGGCTCCTCGTTAGCGAACTTGTCTCCCGGATCTACCCAAACAAGACAAACAAGCAACAAGGACACAATCAACCACGTGCAAAGATCAAGCGATATGATGCAATGATGATATGCTATGCGGGATGCGATGCGGGATGCAAAATGCAAGATATGACAGGAAATGCATGAACCTGGCCTCAACATGGAAAACCAAGTGCTCCACTGGAAAGATGAGATGAAATCGCTTGAAAACGATATAAAGAACGCCAGAATCGGAGTTACGGTTTGGAAATAGCAAGCGATTCAAAATGACACCGGTCTGCGATTTACAGCAAGTAGGCACCTAAATGCAATGAAATGAACATGCTACAGCAACCAAACATGACAAAAATATACATGGCAGGGATGCACACAAGATTCTTAACAAAATTCTAGCATTGAGATACGGCCAATTCATCCATTAACAGGTTCAAACAAGCATGGCAAAAATGCAAAATGCAAACAGATCTCAGACTTTGTGAAAAAAACGTCCTAGGGTTAGGGTTTACTGTTCACGCCAGATCTAGATCGGGATCGCACGGAGCCCGAGGATCGCCGGCCGGAGTCTTCGCCGGAGTTCGTCGGAGAGGGAGAAGATGGCCGTGGGCGAGGCCGGAGGCGGCGGCCGGGACGGCGAGCGGTCCGCGGGGCGAGGCGACGCGCGGCGGCCGGGGCCGGCGGCGGCTGCGGCAGCCCGGGCGACGAGGTGACGACGGCGGCGGCGGGGCGGACCGCGGTGGCGCGACACTGGAGGCGGCGGAGGCGGTGGCTTGGCGCGGGTGGCGGCGGAGGGAGAGGCGCGGGGCGCGCGGCCCGGGTTGCGGCGGAGAGGGCCCACGATGGGCCTGGGCGGGCCGCGGCGGCGGCGGCGGCCGGGTGCCACGTGGCGCGCTGCCACTGGCTGCGGGCGGTGGCTGCGGCGTGTCCGGCCGGAATGGACACGTCCGGCGCGCGCGGTGGATTTTTTTAGGGTTAGGGGGAGAGGATCCGCGAATTTGGAATGGGGGGTGCTATATATAGGCATAGAGGGAGCTAGGAGAGTCCAAATGAGGTGCGGTTTTTGGCCACGCGATCGTGATCGAACGCTCTAGATGATGGAGCAGAGTTAGTGGGTTTTGGGCCAAATTGGAGGGGTGTTGGGCTGCAACACACACGAGGCCTTTTCGGTCCCTCGGTTAACCGTTGGAGTATCAAACGAAGTCCAAATGGTACGAAACTTGACAGGCGGTCTACCGGTAGTAAACCAAGGCCGCTTGGCAAGTCTCGGTCCAATCCGGAAATGTTTAAATCCCCACACACGAAAGAAAGCTGGAAATGACCACCAGAGGAGAATGGAGCGCCGGAATGCAAAACGGACAACGGGGAAAATGCTCGAATGCATGAGACGAACACGTATGCAAATGCAATGCACATGATGACATGATATGAGATGCATGACAACGACAACAACACACGGAGACAAAACCCGAACCCGAGGAAATAAATATAACTTAACGCCGGAAACGGCAAGAGTTGGAGTACAAATTGGGAAAGTTACATCCGGGGTGTTACAACAAACCTGACGGTTGGGACCCACATGTCAGTGTAACAACTAACTAACAAAGTTAGTTAGGGTTATGTTAGCACTAACCTAGGTTAATGCGGGCCTGGGCCCACTGGTCAGTGACTGTACTAATTAATCTAAGTAAGTTAGCACTAACCTAAAACTAGTTAGAGATTAACAGGGCGGGCCCGCACGTTAGTGACCCTCGGAGGTCAAACAAGCACTACAAAAAAAAGACACATCCGTGGCATTTTGGGCCGAACAAATTTTTTTTCGGTCATACATATGACACTTCTATGACGATAATTGTGACAAACCCTGGTATCATCATAGATGTGGTGGGCTCCTACTTCTATGACAAAAAATCGTGACAGAAAATGGGCTTTTCATCCTGGGCGGGCCGGAGACGCAGCTGCATGACATTCTTTGGGCCGTCCATGACGGAAAAAACCATGGTAGAAGTGAGGGGACGGAAAATTTCGGGGAGTTCCCGGTTACGGTGGGAGGTCGGGGGCCGAGCGATGCGCGTTTCTCTCGTACACGTACGCGCGTGTGTGCGAGGCGTTGGCTCTAACAGAACCCGAGCGAGGCGTTGGGCTCTAACTGAACCCGAGCGATTGCACTGCAGGCTACGCGTTACTGAACCTGATCGATCGATCGATGGCTGTTAACTGAACCCGATCGAGCGATTCCTTTGCTACTACTGCTAACTGAAGCCGATCGATGGGATGAACAGTGAGCGTTGTGGGCGGGTTTGGATGAACAGTGAGCGGTGGCGTTGCCTCTGGATGAACAGGACCCCATGGTGTGGTGGAGGGCTGGATGAATAGTAGACGGTGGAGGGGTGCCCGTGGAGGGGTGGATGAACAGGACCCCGTGGTGTGGACGGATGGATGAACAGTAGACAGTGGAGGGGTGGTTGAACAGGACCCCGTGGTGTGGAGGGCTGGTTGAATAGTAGACGGTGGAGGGGTGGTTGAACAGGACCCCGTGGTGTGGAGAGCTGGATGAACAGTAGACGGTGGAGGGGTGGTTGAACAGTAGCCGGTGGAGTAGCGCGCGGTGGAGGCTGGATGAACAGGAGCCCGTGGAGGCTGGAGGAGGTCGACGGTGGAGATGAACAGTATCCCGTGGAGTCCCGTTTTGCGGTACGCCACACCCCTCCCGATGAACAGGACCCCCGTTTCGACCGTAGCGCTCCAACACAAGTCCGTTTCCTCCGTTTTGCGGTACGCCACACCCCTCCCGATCAACAGGACCCCGGTTTTGATCGTAGGAGATCTGTTTCCTCTGTTTTGCGGTACGCCAGACCCCTCCCAATGAACAGGATCCCGTTTCGAACGTGGCCGGTCGAACACAAGGCCGTTTCGTCCGTTCTGCGGTACGCCAGGCCTCGTTTCCATCGTCTGTTCCGTCCAAGCCCTCCCGATGAACACGACGCATTCCGTTGCCTCCCCATGAACATGACGCATTCCGTTGCCTCCCCATGAACACGACGACGACGTTGTTTCTCCGTTCCGACCCAGCCATGTACACGAGCCCTCGTCATACGTATGCGCGAGTAGGCGTTCGAGACCCCGCCCGTATGTACACATACGTGGCCGTATTTTCTTTCTTGCACCTTGGCCGCTGTACGTACGTGTAAATGCTACGTGCGCACCTCTACTACGACATGTGCGCCCCTGTACTACGACACGTGCGCGCCTCTACATCGACCAATATGTACTTACACGTTCGTGACCAGAATAACAACGCTACATATGCTTCGACCAGGTGGGTCCCGACTGTCAGGCACTTCCTTGCCTGCGAAGATGTAGCTGGTGGGTCCCAGCAGTCAGGGGGCGAATCGTTTTTCTTTTACCCGGACGCACTTCCTGGTATGCGAAGATGTAGCTGGTGGGTCCCAGCAGTCAGGGGGAAACATTTTTTTCGTGAAATACGGTGGCCCGTCCGGTGGGTCCCGCTATCAGGTGGAGGAATAATTATTTTGCACGTAATAAGGAGGCACTTCCTTGCTGCGGCCGTGGACCCAGCTGTCAGCCTCTCCACGTATAGTCCACGTCCGATGGAAGCCGTTCCTTGACCACGTTGACCACGCCGCGCAGAGAGCACCAGGGCAGTGGACGACGGAGAGGCCTAGGAAGGGGACGAGGCGGAGCCGGGGAATACACGGTAATGGATGCCCACGCGTAGAGGAGTACGAGGGTTCACTGGTTCGCTGTAGTGTGAGGCTGCCGTCGCCGCAGAATAACAGGGGGTGTGGGTGAGTAGAGGGATGGCCTGGCCAGCGGTGGGAGTAGTAGGGGGCGGTGAGGCCTCCGCCGCATCACAGCCGGCCACAGGAGGCAGGAGCACGAGGCACGACCGGCGCTGGTTTGGGCGGCTGGAGCAAGAAGACCAGATGTTGAAGAAGCACTATGTCCGTTGGATGGACATCGTATGGTCACTGGAGCTAGAATCGTGCATATTGACTAAGTTGACAAAGCCCTCCATCCCCGTCAACTTAGGAGGCCCACAAGTCAGCCTGCCACTATACTGGGTCCCAGCTAACAGGTGGAGTATTCATTTTTTTTGTGCGTAATAAGGAGGCACTTCCTTGCGTGTGAAGATATAGCTGGTGGTTCCGAGCTGTCAGCGGTGGTAATGTTTTTTTTCACGAAATACAAAGGCCCTTCCGGTGGGTCCCTGATGTCAGGTGGAGGAATCATTATTTTGCGCGTAATAAGGAGGCATTTCCTTGCGTGCGGCCGTGGACCCAGCTGTCGGCCTCTCCACGTAAAGTCCACTTCAGATGCATGTCGGTCGTCGACCACGTTGACCAGGCCGTGCCGAGAGCACCAGGGCGGTGGACGACGGCGAGGCCTAGGAAGGGAACGACACGGAGGCAGGGAAGACTCGTCAGTTGTTTCCCATGCGGAGGGGAGTACGACTGTACGAGGGTTTACTGGTTCGTCTGCCGTCGCCGGAGAATAACAGCAGGTGTGGGTGAGTAGAGGGATGGCTAGGACAGCGATGGGAGTACGGTGGGGTGGTGAGGCCTGCGCGGCAGCAGAGCCGGCCGCGGGGAGGAGGGAGCAGGTAGTCCGGCCGGCACCTGTTTGAGCGGCTGGAGCAGGAAGAGCAGAGATTGAAGAAGCACGACGGCCGTTGGATGGCCATCCAATAGTCACTGCTTGTGCGTCAACCTTTTTTTAGGAAAGTCTCAAATCTGTGAAAAACAGCATACAACCCATTTGCTAATTCTTAAGGTTTTTTTTGGAGCCCATATTCTTTTTGTTAGAATTACAGCCCATATTGTGGCCACGGTTAAAAAATTATACGAAATGTTGCATATTTCGGTGCGGTCCGAACTGTTTTTAATCCCGAAATTTCGACTCACATTCAAACTGATTTTATAAATAAATGTATATCAATACAAAATCCAACAAATGCTCCACGCATAAAAATTAATTTAATTTAAAATCTCGAAATGAAAACAAAGATATTTGAAACTAATTGCCGATTTGATGTGTTTTAAAAATGTACAACCCATTTCTCCTTACTGATGGGCCATTTTCTCGGCTAGCCAAATGAAAGCTCTCCTCGTCTTGAAAGATTTGCAGCCCAACAGGCCTGACAAAGTGACTTACTTGGCAAATCACAAAAAAACTGGGTTGTGGCCGTGGACCCAGCTGTCAGTCCATTTTTTAGTCCATTTGGTGGGCTGGGTGAAACAATGATGTAGCATCTATGCAGCCCATTTAAATCCCATTTGCATTTTTCTCGAAAGCCGCGGACTTGCTGGGCTGGGTGAAAATATCATGTTGGGCTAGACGGAGAAATGTTATAAAAACATAAGCACATGATTGCACGTTAGTAAAATCTTTGCAAGCTTATGTACGCAATCACTAGGAGATAACTTGCCAAGTTATATATAAACAATTATTATTATTATTAAGAACTTTCAACTTATGAAATAAAATATCATTTTAATTTGATGAGTTAATAGTATGTGGGGTATTATTATTTTTTAGGCTAGACGTGGGACAGTTGAGTTGGTTCTAGGGGAAAGTACTGGGAGAAAACTCAGTTTACATCGAAAAAGAAAGTGGGAGAAAATTCAGAGACCTGCTGGGTCCACCTGAGGAGGGGAATATGTTGGGAGGAAGGAGATTCAAAGCACGGCAGCCGAGTGAACTAGTTTTTTTACAGACAAGTGAACTAGTTTACATACATAAGCAAATTGCCACTAAAAAAGCAATCAGGTTAATGGGTTCTTAAAATAAATATTTCGGACAAAATAGATAATTACGACACATAGGCTAATGCATGAAACACTCACATGATAAAGGTGCTTATAAACAGATAAAGTACAACATCTAGACCTTCCTGGCACGCTTGATCATGATGCTGCGGCTGTCCGTGTACTCGTCGGTTACGGGAAACAGACACACCCTCATGTCCAAGATCTACATGTACATGTCGTAGCATGCTTATGCGCCCTTGGCCGCGTAGGTTATGTAGGCTAGATTCAGAGGAACCTCCCACGTGTTCAGGTCGTCTTCTTTCATGTTGGCGTATCAGGGGTCGATGATGGTCTCAGCGAGGTCAACCACAGAGTCCTTCTCCTGCCCGTTTCTGATGATCTTGTATTGCTTCTAGATGTCGACAAGCTTGTTGCACCAGATGGCCGAATCGTCGCGTTCTTCCTTCTCTCCACCGTAGCGAAGGTGCAGTCGGTGCTGCCGATGAAACGGGCGAATGCTCCAGAACCTGGTGCAGCCATAGGACTGAGGCGAGGCAGAGCTTCACCGAGTCCGTATCGTTGGTGTACATCACATTTAACTTGGTGCAGCCATAGGACTGAACGGCGAACTCAAAGGGGAACTCCTTGCTGAAGTCCATATCCAGCAAGCTCACCCCTTGGATCGCCATTGGAGTCTCTTCGAGTGAACGAGTGTGTAGGCGGCGGCAGCAGTTCGTTTTTCAGCTCTTGGGGAACTGGATTCAATAGTAAGCTGAGTGTGTATAGGCGACAACAGTTACTACCCCTCCCTCGTCCACTGCACGCCCGGCAGAAGATGCACCCTCGGCTACACATCGGTTCACGAGTGGGTCTGTATTGGTACTGTAATAACAGGAGTTAGTGGTCACTTTACTTAAATTTAATTAGCTTTAATAGAAATTTGTACTGAAAACAACCAATGCATTCGCTCGTTTTATCAGTGCCACAGGATCAACATGCACAACAATTAGAATTATTATTCTCAGGACGCACACGATCATCACATTTGTCGCACTTTCACAAAAGATAATACTACCGAGTTTGAACTGTTTGTTATGGCTGTTGTCCTCTGCATCATCATGCCGTGTTTCCCAGCTTGCAAGATTCAGAACCAACAAATAATATCCAAATAATAAGTACAACAAAGATGCCTACACATCTCATTGATTCCCAGCTTGCAAGATTCAGAACCAACAAATAAGATCCAAATAATAAGTACAACAAAGATGCCGACACATCTCACCGATTCCCAACTTGCAAGATTCAGAACCAACCCATTAGAGCCTTTTGATAAAGTGAATACCAGGATTAAATCCATCTTGGCTAGCCATGTCATACAATCGAAGAACTTGGCGAATGCTCTTGACCGTCACAACATCTGTAGTTGAGTATTCCTGTTTGCACAGCATGCTTGCACAGCACAAACAAGGAGACAAGAGAGCATGGTTTCGCTTTAATAGCGGCCTCCTTGAACTCAACCTCCAGCTCTACTTGGATGAGGTCTGCCTGGAGTTTCATGATTCAATTCATGCGCCTTTTTTGTGCAGTTCACCTGAAATGAAGCAAAGATTGCATCATTCAGCTAGCAAGAAGTACTTGCTCTTTTAAGCTGGCAGGTTCTTCTTTAGTAGTTGCACTAAAATTGAGAAACATTAAGGTTGGCTGTCCTGCTCATGTAAGGTGCAACTATAATTTTCTTATCCTTTTGTGCAGTTCCACTAAAATAAAGTGCCATTGTGGTGACAGTGACGGCTCCATCTTGCAAAGGCTAATAAAATGTTGCACGATATTACCAGCAGAACTTGACGGAGATTTTGGAAACTCCAATCACCATTTTGTGCAGTTCCACCAAAATTGAGAGATGTTGCCCACGTGACATTTTAGTTGAACTGCACAAGACACTCATTCCAAAAAAATTGTTTTCTGCAGTTCACCAAAAGGTCACAATAGCAACAAGGTGAAATGGATATCCCTATCTGCACAAAAAGATAGAAAGTAAACAGTTGCTGGTCAATAAGAATATACGAAACATGTACAAAATGAAAAGAAGCATCTTAATTATGTTCATGGCATTCAAGCAAGGACAATAGAAATTTTAAAATGTCAGTGATGCTTCATGTTACCAGAAGCATTACGATCAACAATGAGATTCCTCAAATATGGGATTGCTTTAATGGTGGCATTGCTTGTTTACCAGACACAGTAAATCAACAGCAGCTAAAGAGTTGGTTTAAGGGCATGGGACCATGGGGACACCAGGAGACTCAGCAGCGTAAAGGAGAAACTTACTTATCATACTGGGGAAAATAGCAGGAGTGCCATTGTACTATGTGAGGGCAGCAAATCTAATCCTGGAGACCTTTTACTATGCGAGGGCAGCAAATCTAATCCTGGAGACCTTTTACTATGTGAGGGCAGAAAATCTAATCCTGAGACCTTTTACTATGTGAGGGCAGCAAATCTAATCCTGGAGACCTTTTACTATGTGATGACAGCAAATCTAATCCTGGACATACTCTGTTGACTTGTCCACCAGCCGCCACTTTCTATTCTTTTTTCAACCAATAATAGATCTGTTCCTTATCCAGTTTGTACTGGGTTTTCCCATTATTTCCCTTTTCAACCAAGAGACTGGTTGGGTGTCCGGTCTCTACTACTTTCACCATATTATTTCCTCTTTGAATCAAGTCCTAGATTCATGCTAAAACTTTCCCCCCTTTCTTCGTTGTTTGAAAAAAGCCCTAGATTCGAATGCATGAAGTAGCTTTACCTCTAAGAATACTAAAAATTTAGGTGGCTTTGGAAGAGCTAATGGGAGTAGAAAAAGATGCACATGCAGACACGTGGGGAGCTGGGGTAGTAGAGCAAGTCCTCTTTCGAAGAACTTATACCCGAGGGTCGCCGGGATGTCGGCGGCGGCAGGTCGGATCTGCGGACAATACGGCAGGGAGGAAGAAGTGTCGGAGGACCTCCCGAGCCGGCCATGTGTCGGAGAGAACGGCACGGGCAGAGGATCGGGCCCCTCCGGCAGCTGTGGGTTTCCTCCCTCGGCGGTGATGACCGCGTGAACGATGCACCTTTTAGTCCTCTACACACATCGGCCGAAGGGATCCGACCTGATCTGTGACCAGCGGTGAGCAGAGAGAGAATGTCACTACAGCCGTCTTGTTTATATCTGGAGAGGATGAGAGAATGAAGAGAGCAACCCTAGTAAAGCAAGCGCTCAGGCCCCTGCGTCCATATATAGTGGAGTGATTATATTTTTTTCTCCACAACAGGTGTTTCAATTTGTGTACATGGCATTAAAGAAAAGAAACTCTCTATTTAAGGTGACTACTGTACGACTCCTACTTACTACTAGTAGTACTACAGTATTGTTCACTTGTGCTCCCCGCCCCTCCATTTATTGAACAACCCCACGGGTGAATAAACATACAGTAAGTACTGTATTTATATAGAACGAACAAGCTCGAACTGTTTTCACGTAGTTAAAAGTTGAGGGCGGGGCTTTTCCCGGGCAGTACGCGCGGCAGTTTTCGGGTAGGGCCAGAAGACTATTTTAATTTATTTTTTAAACTTCGAGATGGCCACATAGCATGGAGCCGACCCTAACGATTTTAAGCTTACAGGCATGGTACATGCTATCCTAGACTACTATACACATGAAACTGCCACACGAGTGTCCGGGCTGCGCTTGGCTCTTCGCCTCTTCAGGAAGTCGAACAACGATGGAATACTACTGCACTAGAGGAGTACTACAGTACGCTTCTGGCCATCTGACACCGATTGAACTGCTGCATGTCCACCGCGTGCGGGAGGGAGAGAGTGTCGCGAAAGCTTCTCCTAGTCTTGCCAGCCACCACGCTCATGGGCGAGGGAGGGACGCTCCTGCCTTTGCGTGTATGACAGGTGGGCCCTAGAGGTGTGTGGCCAACCTGTCATACAGCCAAAGGCATGTGCAGTTAAGTCCGCGAGGGAGAGGATAATCAAACTTCTCGTTGATGTACGAGTTGACGCGACACATCAAAGCATTGCACTCGATATATTTCAATAATTTGCATGTGTGACTCCCAGATGCAGAGGCCGGGGGTCATCATCCTCCTTCTCGAGAAAAAATAGGCGTGTGTGTGAGAGGACGAGTGCGTGTGTGCACCTCTTCTCTTCCTGTATAACGTACTACTAAAGTCAGAGTACAAGTTTTTTTGGGTGGCACGATGGTGCGTGTGAGAAGTCCCGAGAGATAGGTTTAATGCATTAATTGCAATGCATGCATGCATAAAGTACATGCATTGGTCAATTTTCTCTTAATACTTGCATGCAATGATTTAATGCACCTTGGAATCTGAACATGTGTTGGCAACAACCAAATTGAGCCTTATAAAATGGAAAAACTAAAATTTTGAGATAAGCCCTATAAAACCGAAAAGGAGGGAGTAGAAAAAGAAGTACTCCATCCAGGAATAGTGCCGCACTTTAAAACTAGAACCGTCAATAAATTTTGAGCTTGTGTCTCGTCACATTCCAAATTACTCCATGCTATATTGAATTGCAAACCTGTTCACACCGATCACAACCTAAACGGTTTCCCACTTAGGAGCATATTAGTACTCGGTTATAAATACTAGTATGCCAAGATGACTGCACATTCCTCCTCAACTCCTCATCCACAAAAACAAACAAGTCATTCAGCATCCTTCCCTTGCGTCTGCCATGGCCAGCGTAAGTTTTGGGTCGAGAGATTGCCACCAGGGAGAGGCGAGCATGGAAGCGGAAGCACGAGAGATCTCCCGCCTCGCTGCAAGAGCAACCAACATGTCCCGCCGCGTGGAAGTAGCAACACAGAGGTCCCGCTGTGCCGCTGAAGCAGAACGGAGGTTCCGCCGTGCCGTCGATGCAGCAGACTGGTCCGGCCGCGCCACGGAAGCAGCAGAGATGTCCCGCCGCGCCACGAATGTAGTAGAGATATCCCGCCGTGCCACGGCGGCCTAGGAAAATTTCTCGTGGGCACGCGACGACTGTTACAGGCGCATGCATGCGATCGTCCATAGCTAGACGGATCAGATATCCCACTCGGCAAGGTTGTAGGACGACATGATAGCCTCGTTTGAACAGGCTACCAGCGTCATCCGGCAACTAAGGGAGGGAAACGAGAGGCTCTGGGCCGAGCGCGACCTGCCGAGGGAGAAGATCGTCCGAAGTGCAGACCTGCAGGAGGAGACTAGTGCCCTGCTGGGGAAACTTATGGATGAGAATGACATGCTCCGCAATGAGTGCCAAAGGCTAGTGGAGGAATCTGTGGATGTTCTCAAGCAGCGTCTTGAGGACACGAAAGAGCTCATTGCCGCTCGCCACGGAGACTAGTTTCCTGGTTTCTTTTGATGTAATAATCGGTTTAGGATGTGGATTGTGTCGTCGGTTGTGAAATGTTGGGTTCTAGCGCGGATGTTTGGCCTTTGTTGGCCTCTTGGGATGTTGTGATTTCAATCTGGTAGCTTTTAGTCCTTCGTGTTAGGATGGAGTTGTGCTGAACTTCTTGTGAATTGTGGTGGTTTTCAGTAATGAAAATCGGAAGGGGCAAGCCCTTCTTTGATCAAAAAAAATTAATCGTCCTTATATATTCATTAGTCTCGCTATAAGTCGCAGTAGATGCTATATAGGTCTGTCGGATCTTACATCAAGATCCGTGCTTTCAGATTTTCTTTTTTCTCTCTTAAATGTCAGTCGAGTGAGACATAGCCACGCCATTAAACAGAGGCTCGGGCGCCATTAATGGATACCTTGGGAGAGAGGTGGGCGGCAGATGGAGGTCAAAGGGCTCTCCTCCCGATAAGCACGTGCAGGGGTCTGATCGCATGCCTCTCGTACTCAAATAGCTACCCTGCACATCGCCTCCTAGCTAATAAAAAAGGGGACACGTGGCGGCACGTAAATGGTACTAGTAAGTAGAACGCCCACGGTTTCAATAATACTCGTGTTTTCGATTGTAACGTGACAACACTTCTTCCAAAATGACTTTGTTAATGTTAATGTGTGCGCCTTCGCAAATCGGACTACAAATTTACCACAGCATGTTGGTGCCATGTCATGGCACCAAGCCAAGTTTCATTATTTTCATGCGTGTTTTGGATTTACAGGAATTAAAAAACTAAGTTTCTCAATGTTTCCAACCCAGCCACGACGCCCAGAATTTTGAATTTCATTCCCATTTCTTGCATGGAACCTAGAAATTTACCCGAGGACACACATGTGATTTTTCAACCAACTTTGGTGCACTGGAACATGTGCTTGTATTTCAAATTTGAATTATGCACACAAAGGTGAGACGTTCCCTCCCAGAACCACTAGCCTTCTTGAGAGAAGCTCCGATTTGCAAGAAGCTTAGACCAAAATTTGTTCCTATTCGGCCAATTTTTTTACCACGGCATGGTACTACTATGACATGACACCATGCCAAGTTTCATGATTTTAAAACCAAGTTTCTCAATGTTATCGACCGAGCCACGATGCCCAGATGTTTGAATTTTATTCTCATTTTTTGCATGGGACCTACTCCCTCCTTCCATCTATATAGGGCCTAATGTGTTTTTCAACACAACCTTTGACTATTGACAAGATTAATAGCACATGAGATGTATACTATGCAAATTATATTATTGGAAGCTCCTTTGACATACAAAATTGAAGGTATGCTTTGTGTAAGTTGCATGTCATATATTATTCCTCTAACGTTTGGTCAAAGTTAGCCTCGAAAAACGGATTAGGACCTATATGCATGAGAGGAGTCGACTTCGAGAGAACGTGTTTGTTCGAGAGACACTTAGGAAGACTACTATATATCGATGGTGCATGTAGGCGGGAATTAAACTAAGGGATGGTCTTATTGGTTTCAGGGATATAGGGGAAGAGTGAGAGGCGGGGGGGTAGCTAGAAGGAGATTGTTAAGTGTGAGTGTGTGTTTTACCCATCTAGGCGGAAGTTATGTGCACAAAAGAGGAGAACGATTCGATGTGGCGTTAGGATTGAGGGTAATTAACTACGTATGGAGACATACAGACCTTGAACGTGCATGTGTGAGAGGTATACATGTATACGTGGGATGTGTGTGTGTGCGCGCGCATGATCAAGATAAAAGAAAGAAGACATAAGTCATAAGATCAAAGACATGGGAGAGACGGATCGGTATGACAATATGCATGCATGTGAGAATGCATGGAAGAAGTCCCGACAATTGAGCATGTGTTTTTGTCTTTAAGAGATAGTGGCGTGGGCTGGAGCATGCATCTATGGCGAGCAGAGGGAGTGAGGCACAACGATTGTGCAAAAGAGACCAACCTATAAATTTATATGTATGGAGAGACATATATAATGTGGGTGATAGGAAGCAAGACTCCGTGCGAGAAAGAAATGTTGACGGAGAAACTACAGATAGATATAGAGATGGAGATGCTAGCTAGAGGGAGATCCTCTAGTTTGGGTGTTGGAGATGACCGTCGGGTGGTTCAAAGGGTGAAGTTATATATGTGTGTGAGAGGGCACTTGACTGCATGTAGAGAGAAACATATGTAGTGTGCGTGATAGGAATCAAGAGTGAGGGCGAGAAAGAAGGTTGATGGAGAAACAGATAAATAGAAAGATAAATATGCTAGCTAGTGTGCGTTAGAGATAGGAGTCGAGTGGATCAGAAGGCTGGGTTATGTGTGTGGGTGTGAAAGAGATAGAGAGAGGGTGCGTGTGAGTCACATACAAACAGATATCAGAGAGAAATGAGATCCAGAGAGATGGTGTTTTGTGTGTGCGAGAGAGAAATATATTTCACAACGAGAGTGATAGCTAGAGAGACATACGAGGGAACGCAAGATATCTCTAGGGAGAGGGGGTGTGTGTGAGCGACATACAAGAGAACAATGGAGAAATATGAGACCCTGGGAGACAAAGTTTGTGTTTGTGTGTGAGAAAGAGATATTGATGAGGAAGAGTCGTAGGTTCTCATATCTAAGGAGCGAAAGACATCTCTGTATGAGGGGTGTGCGAGTGGCACACATGGGAATAGTAGAGAGAAATGAGACCCCGAGAGACAAAGTTTTGTGTTTGTGTGAGAGAAAGAGATTCCACATGGAGAATCATAGTTAGAGACACATAGTAGGGAGCGAGATATACTTAGCGAGAGATAGAGTGGTGAAGGTCGAGGGAGAGAGTACCGTCAGTGTGTTATGAAGATAAAAGATCATTGTCGACATACAGGTAGCACGAGAGATACCTGAGAGACTATGAACGCGTATAGGTCCAGAGAGATAGTCCTATATAAGAATGAGTGGTAGCTATATGAGACGAATATCTGGATTAAAGGGGATTTAAATATTTAAACTGGAGATCATGACATCGATAATATCATAACGCAAATTGGTGTATCAAGCATGCATATTCATTTGATTTTGGGCACACGTGTAATGTTATATAGTTTATCAATATTGGTGATCCATAGATTCTTCAATTACAAACAATGCATGGTTTATATGCAATTAATGTCTAAACGAGATTACACTATATGTTGCATGTGTGAAACACATTATAAATGTTTGAGAAGTAAAAAAAACCCGCATGAAACACACATTAATTGGAGAAAGTTAGTGAGGAATGCATACATTGGATTTCAACATAAAGTGGTTTCAAATATTTGAAAATCCAAATTGATGGATACAACCTTATGAATCTGAGATCATGCCATTTGTAAACCATATTTATGTATAAATGGTGTTGTGCTTTTGAAAGTATATATAAAAAATGATGTATATAGAATGTAATTCCAATCGAAAATGGATCCCGCCCGAAAAAGAATAGAATACAAACGGGATTCGAATTGAGTTGGCATGGTAAACGTGCACTCTGCAAAATTTGAACGAAGCGGGGAAAGTCGCAGTAACCGCCCAGAACCAAAATCTGTGAGATGGAAATCACTGCTGCCTATCCCTACCACGCAAAGCCTATATGCTGGATTCTATAGGTTTCGATAGGGGTAGGTTTGTAATTTCAACCAAACGTGATGTAACCGCCTCTCACCCAGATTCATACACGGTGGGCGCCAAAACACAGTGTGTCCTCGGCCGAAATCGACTCCCTCCCCAATTCATATTCATACATAGTGGGTGCCAAAAACAAACTCTCGTCGACAAATATTCGGTGTATGCGAGATTACCGTCCTATCCCCAACCGACTAGTGTTGTTGTGATGTAGTAGAAATTTGAAACGGGGGCTAAGTTTGTAAATTTCCTCGCATTTGAGACAAGCGCGCCCTGAATACATGGTTCCCCCTTCTCTCTACCTCCCTTTCCCCATTCGTACTCCGTGGGCGCCAAAACACCCTCTCCACCCACCCTCCTCCGTCCGCCGCCGTCCGCCACCCCATCCACCGCCGTCCTCCTCCACCATGCCGGAGCTGATACCCAAACGCCGCCGTCCATTACAAGAGATCGACCTCTCTCATCCACGGCTTCGGACCGGGATCCTTGCATCCCGTCCTCTCGCTTCATCCCCGCCGTCATCCACCTTGCCGGCGCCGCTCCTACGACCGTCTCGTCCACCGCACCCTGCCGCCACCGTCTACCCTCCTAGATTTGCTTCCACGCCACCGACAGCCATCGCTACCGCAACACCGTCAATTTCTCAGCAGATGCGTACACGGCGCCGCACTAGAGGCGGTACTCTTTCGTATCTCCTCAACTTATTTATCGCAGCAAGAAAATAGATCGCCACTGCTTTACTCTGATTTCTTGTCTTGGTTGCGAAGTTGCCTTTGTCCGGTTTGCACCTTCAGATCCGCCATGGCACGCTCAACACCATACTCGCAATGCTTATGATTTTCCCCTTTTATATTCCACACTAGT
Source organism: Triticum urartu (assembly GCF_003073215.2). Classification (NCBI taxonomy): domain Eukaryota; kingdom Viridiplantae; phylum Streptophyta; class Magnoliopsida; order Poales; family Poaceae; genus Triticum; species Triticum urartu. Next base: position 344,167,842 of record NC_053027.1, on the reverse strand, counting down.
TAAATCACAATAGACTAAATTTCAAAATTGGGTCAGTCGATTTTTCAGAGCTTGCCGGAGTTCGCCGGTGCGATCGAAGGGGCTTAGGTGGTTGTGGGGCCTCACTGAACGAAGAAAACTCGACGCGGGTGGGGGTTTGGGTGGGGTGGGGGTGGGGGTGGTGGAGGAACACAGGCGGTGGGGGCCGGTGGTCCAGCCGGCGGCCCGTGCGGTGTTCTGTATGGGAAGAATCAGAGACGAGGAAGAAGAAGGGTTAGGAGACGTAGGATCTTCATCCAACCGCCTGAAATGGTCGAGAGACAGCTAGGAGTTGCATTCTTAATGCGCTCTGGTTCATCATGTGTGGGCACTGCGCAACCAAGATATTATTATCCAAAATCTGCTTGCTCTTCTTTACCATGTTCCTCTTCCGTTCTTCTTTAATATGTACTCTCTCCGTTCCTAAATACAAGTCTTTGTATAGATTCCACCATGGACTACATATGGAGCAAAATGAGTGAATCTACACTCTAAAATGTACCTGGATACATCTGTATGTGATCCATAGTGGAAATCTCTACCAACACTTATATTTTGGAATGGAGGGAGTATGATAGTAGTACAGTATGTTCCTTGTACTGAAGATGAGCAGGGACATTTGCAGTGTAGAGATCTATACGGTCGGTTGTGATGGACACTTTGAGCCTCTTTGATTCGTAGGATCTTGTAAACATAGGAATAGGATTTGTAGTGGCTTGCCCACTTGAATCCTATAAGAATAGCAAGGAAATGCGGGGAGCTGTGTTGCCTTTGAGAGTTACATTGATATTAACAGTACAACACCTTCACTTGAAGAGAGCTGGTATCCGAAGCCTTTCTAGCCGTACCGGCAATACTAGCACCTATATTCCAGCAAGTTCCACTTTGCTGATTTTACTCTGATGCTTAAGGTTTTCCCGTTATATCTACACTATGATATGTGTAGCTGCTTTGTGTCACACTAGCAGCAGTCCACTCTTGAAGCTAAACACTGCAATGACTTACAAAATTGGCACCAAGGCATTGAGTGCCATTCTGGATGCAATGAAACTCATACGCTCCCCACCTGTTGATTATTGTTCAGAATATCATCCTAATGACTATTCTAACCTCGAGGAGTCAAAGGCAGATGGCCTGTCCTGTTCACCCATCAAGGTGCCTATTCTAATTTGGCAATGTTTTATTGATTGCAGGTGTCTTGCATATGTTGTCTTGCATTTCTTCTACTTTGTTGCACCGCCATCTGCTTAGTTTACTCATCATATATGTCGAGATGCCATGCCCGTCCATTATCAATACATACTCCATCTGTCATCATACCATGTTTTCCCACTCAAATGTTGTTCTTGTGCATCAGACATCAAAAAGGAAGATGGTGATTGCCGAACCTAAAGGAGCACCAGCAAAGTCCTTGAAAAACGTGGTGCTGCCGGAGAAATCAGACAACACCCCACTTATATTGGCTGTACAACTAGTGACACAAAACATAGGACCGACTCCAGCAGACTGTACCCATACTTCACTGGCCACACCACTAGCCCCACCACACAGGACCTGCACTCCAGCAAAAGGTATACCGATTTCATTTGCCATAGCACTAGCTGTACCATAGAAAAATCCCACTCCAGCAAAAAGTACAACAAGTCCATTGGCCGAAGACCTATCCCAACTGTAGAGACGGCCAATTCCTGGAGATTGGAACCCCATTCCATTTATTCCCAGTTTAAAAGACAATACTTTCAATGTTGTTAGGGACTACGTGCATATATTCCCATCATGGGAAGATTATTGTGAAGACAAACACCATTTTCACATCTTCCTGTCCAACTTACGTGTAAGTGCTATTTTTCATGGTTATTATTTTCCTGTTTTCTGCTGATTGAACACATGAATGATTTACATTACATTGTTGTAACTAGGCGAGGGTCAATCTGGATAGTCATGACAAGCAAAGCTTGCTTGTGCTTTTCAAGGAAGCATTGCAGCAGTATCGGTGTTACCTGAGGAAATCACACTTTCATGGCAAGTCTATAAACGAATTTCCGGTGAAGTCTCCTGTGCTAAATTTAGAAGACATTGAATGGAAAAACCTTTTTATGCATTGTTCTCATTCCCAGGATGAGGTACTGTCTATGAAATCACATGACAATTTGAACTTCTACTTTTCCGCATGTGCCTTACGGATCTTTTTTGCAGGAAATCTGCTCGAAGAAGAATTCCGGTTTGACAAGAACGACAGGATATCGCAAATATGCTGCCCGCTGCTTTGCTCTTGTTAGTACATGTTGTCCTGTATCACTGTACTTGCATACATACCTGGTTCATTATGTGACAACAGTATGCATGATAGCTTGCTTATCAATTGTTCGCTCCAAATTATCTGATCTGTATGAATGGTTACATTAGTGTAGAATATATCCAATGCCAATGTTTTTTTAGCTCTGCATTGTTCTTGTAAGTACATGCTATCCTTTATCAGTGTACTTATAATGACAGGTAGTTGTTCATGTACCATCACTCTGCAGCTTATTTTCCTTTGCCCTCCATTTTCTACACATCAGATCCATATTTGCTCTTGGCTGTACCTTTTGCCTGTATCCTGCACTTACATTTATAGCTACTTGGTTATGTAGCATCACTCTTCATCTTATCTTAAACATTCTCCATTTTTTCGTATATTATCACATCTATATTTACTCTTAACAAAATGTAGAATAAAGGCAATGCTTTTGAAGAAGATTCTGTGGTAAAATTTTGAATTGCCCCCCCCCCCCATCAGCATGGACAAGGCCTTTATAGAGCATGTCTTCACCAATAATTTAAGTTTGTCCATCTCAAGCCTTTAAACTTTGTTGTATATATTTGGTTAGGCATGACTGCAACAGTTGTTTATTTTTGGTGTTTGCATCAAATTGCTTGTTTAAAGTTTATGATGTAGTTAATAAACAAAAGTTTGTCCTTTCTCAATTTAAGTTTTCAGTTGTACAACCAACTTCCTTCTTCATACCATGTAAATTAAACTATACAGAGCAAGTGATCTTATTTTGCACTGCATGTATGCTTCTATTCTTCATCCTTAATCCAGTGGTGTGGTGAACCTACCCACCATAGCACAATGTCATATTCTGCAATGTCTTAACTATGAACAATGTCATATCATTCTACTATTATTTAAACCGTCTCTTTATTTGCCATTCTGAAATGGTATAAATTGACAGCACACTAACCATTGATACTTATGAGTTCTTGATCTGTAATCGAGTGGTGTCGTGAAGCTGCCAACTCCTTCACTTGTCATTTCCTTCCATGTCTTGACCTGAACAATACCATATTGTGTTAATGCAAATTTAAATTGTGTCACTTTATTCGTCAGTAAGAAATGTGATAAATTGTCAGCACTGATACTTTTATGTGCAAAACCTGTCATCTGTCTGCTTGTTTATCTTTCAGAGTGAGGAAGATATAAGTGTTGAACAAGCCTAATCTCATCATCTTGCTCAGCTGCTTGAGCTGCAGCTCCCCAGTAGGGCTAACCTTTCTTGAACTCTATTAAAGTGTTGTCGGTTTTGTATATTATTTTGTCGGCGTGTTTATTTGCACTGGTGGCGATCTTCGATGCCCAGTGTATGTAATCTGCTGTCTGCTTGTGCTTTATTATCATAGTGGCGAAACTTCGATGCCCAGTGGATGTAATATGCCATAATTTCTTTATTGTATAGTATAGGTTTTTTCTTATTTATGATGCTGCAGTTATTTTATTGTATATATATCCTGTCTTTGCAGTAAACCGACCAAACCGTAAAATTACGGTACATAATCGGGCCGTCATGCAATCACGATGTAGGTTGGGCCTGAAACGTGCCGATCAGCTGCCAGCAGTAGCCCGAAATGAACCCCGATCCATGATTGTGCAAATCAAATCACGGGCTTTTAACAGGCCGAAAATTTGTCTCAGTCCATGTTTGGCCCAATCAGATATCGGCTGCGAGCAGGCCGGATGCAAACCGGGCCGTAGTTAGGCCCAACTATATGACGGGCTTTTAACAGGCTGAAATTAATATAGGGCCGAAATGTTAAACCGGCCCTTAACAGGCCAAAACTAATATCAGGCCGAATTACTAAGTGGGCCTTTAGCAAGTGGGCCCAAAAGCATAGTGTCCAGTTGACGGGATGAATCGGATATGGGCCATAATTAGGCCCAAAACCTCTTAAAGGGCCGAACCTGATCTGGGCCATAATTAGGCCCAGAACGTGGTGGGCTTTTAACAGACCGGATCTCATATGGGCCACTATTAGGCCCGGAGCATGGCAGGCCATTAATAGACCGGATCAAATATGGGTCGGCATTTGGCCCAAAACATGGCAGCCAGTTAACGGGCCGGCCTACTAGGGTCCTCAAAATCTTGTGGGCCTACAGCTAGGCCGGCCCATTAATGTCGGTGAAATCTCGTGGGCCTTTAGCTTGGCCAGCCCATTATGATCCGCAAGAATTTTGTGGGCCTTTACCTAGGCCGGCCTATTATGACACATGAAAATCTTGTGGGCCTTTACTTGGGCCGGGCCATTATGGCCCGCGAAATCTTGTGGGCCTTTAGCTGGGCTAGCCCATTATGGTCCGCAAAATCTCGAGGGCCTTTAGCTGGGCCGGCCCATTATGGTCCGCAAAATCTTGTGGGCCTTTAGGTGGGCCGGCCCATTTAAACTTGTTGGGCCGTGCCACGTGTCGACGTATCATAGGTGCATTCTGTCCAGTGAGTGGATGACATCTGTCCCGACGATGAGCTGACGCGTGTTTCCTCTAGCCAATGATGATTTTATACATGGAAAATCCCCATTTGTCGGGGCTATTAACGGGTTATCAGATCCAAAACCCGACCCGATAGCTTAACGGCGTTCCCTTAAGGTGGATGCCACGTGTCAGTCACCCTTGACGAAAGCACTTCTATGACGCGCGATTTATCGTCATGGAAGTGGACATTTCCGTGATGATAATTTTGGAAATGTCATGGAACACTTCTACAACAACATAGGTATGACTATCTTGATTCTTTCATAAATTTGTCATGGATGTACATGCAAGACAAAAAAAGCGACCTACTGTGACAAACACGTATCATCACGCAAGTGTATTTTTTTGTAGTGAAAGTCAACCCCAGGTCAGCGGGGTCAACCCACCGGCGACTTGACGCCGGCGAGGCCAGCCGCGGCGGTGCGCTGCAGGATTAGCCTATAGAGCGCCATTCGGCGCACGTAGCACAGCTATGGGATGCGGATGCTCGTCCGCATCCAACCGTGGTGGTGGTGCAGCCGGGGAGTGGCCGGAGTGGCGCCGGCGACGAGGTCGGCGGCGGCCGAAGCTCGGGTGTAGGTGGGGATGGGGCTGCAGTGCGCAAATGAGCACGACGAGGTGCTACAGAGGCTCTACGCAATGCGGGGAGCGCGTTGGGCGTATGCCCTGGACCAAATGGTCACCGGAGCATCACCGGCGACGAGTGCGGGCAGCGGCACGTTCGGACGTCCACGGAGCAGTGACTACGGCGTACCAGGGAGGAAACATAGAGGGGGGTTAGATGGAGAGGCTCACGGCGAGTGCGGTGGCGTCGGAGTTGGCTCGGGGAGAAGCTGGTGCGATCGGAACGGCGACGACGATCTCGGCGGCCGACGGCGAAGATGAAGATGATGGAGTCGCTTCGGGGGTCCCGCGGGCGCGTGATTCATTTTGGAGCTTCGTGGCATCGAGGCGGAGCCTTTGGGCATGGCGGAAGGGTGAGGGGGTGGCTCTGGGCACGGTGGCAGAGAACGGCGGCGGCGGTCGCTCTCGGGTGAGCTCGGGGACGAGGCTAGAAGGCGAGGGAGAGAGCAGAGAGTGAGGGGAGAGGCAGAGGGGGCTGCGGGGCATCTCCAGACGGGTCGGGGGCGCCACGGTTTCAAGTAGGAGGTGGAGCTCGGGCACGCGTGTTGTCGACACGCCTCTGCCTACTGGCAGAGGTTGAAGACAGCCGCTTCAGGCCAGTGGGCTGGGCCGCCAGCTGGAGTTGGGCCAGGTGGGCTTCCAGGTGAGCGCCGGGTAAGTCTCTCTCTCTCTATATATATATATTTCTTGTTCTCTATTATTCCGTAGACTTTAGGGATTTATTAAAAATGCCAGGGCATTACCAAAAATCATGAAACTAATCAATGCTACTGTTTAGAATATATCCAACAATAAACATTTTAGTTTATGATTATATGAGCATTTAAAATATTTTATAGCATTTAAATGCCCAAAATGCAAATATAGTATGATTTAATTCAGAGCCCAAATATGTCATGGAAAAATGTGCTGCAAGGCGATTAAGTTGGGTAACGCCAGGGTTTTCCCAGTCACGACGTTGTAAAACGACGGCCAGTGAATTGTAATACGACTCACTATAGGGCGAATTCCTTTGATGTTAGGGGTTTAGGCAATCCCCATTTCAAGTTTCTTTCAAGATTAAACATGATGTACACATGAGGCTAGCCTAGTGCACTACCAGAAGCTAGGGATGTGACAACTCACCCCCACTAAACAAGAATCTCGTCCCGAGATTCAAGACGTGAGGTAAAAGGAAAGGGGGTCACAAAACTATCACAATCTTCATGATTCATTTGCCCTTCTCGAAGATGTTGATTCATTGCTTTAAATTGATCTTGACATCTTTTCTTTCGAAATCTTCATCCAACACGCCAAAGAGAAGGAAGGGAAAACCTAAAGAGTCGATCTTCTCGAAGATCGAGCACCTCACGATCAACTCACGAGATGAGACACGGAAACATCTCTTGAGCTGAGACACGAAACATACATTTAGGGGGATGGGGTGTAACAGATGACGAAGGTCCACTAGCTAGGCAACAAATCCACGCTCGATCACGACGTAGCAAGGAGTTAGCTGCCATAATTCGACAACGGGGCACCTTGGGGGAGGTGACTTGTTGGATTGTTCCCTTAAGTGGCAAAAAGAATTACTTTTGATTCAAAGATCATTGAAACTATTTATACTAGCCTAAGGCAAATCACAATCGATCATTTGAAGGAGTTTGAAGGAATGACATACTTGGACTGGAATGGATGATGTGGACTACCTTGTTGAAGACAACGCAATGGATGACTTTTACTTATCATCGGAAATGGATGGGACCCATGGTAGGATGGCACAACGGCGGTGCAAGATGGGAATAAAAGGCAAATGCTGGGAATGATTCTAGTAATTGGGAAGAAACCCAACAGTAGAGAGTGAGCCCACTGTTTGGAATGGTTATAACATAACCGAGGAAACCGAGATCACAAGGATCCCTAAGGAGCAACTTCTAGAATAAGTCGCACGAAATCCCCATGGAGAAAATAGTCAAATAGCTCAATCAATATACTACAATGATAGATCTTCCGGCTAGCTATGTCGGCCAGAACATCAACCTTGTCAGGACCTACATCATAGGTCTTGGAAAAGTTTCAACCATCATATCTGCCGGAGATTCAGATCCGGTTGGTAACGGGATATTCCAGACTCATCAAGTCTAGAAAGAGAAATGAAGGTTTGCAACACAAATCGGCGAGATGATGTTGCGAGATTCTCGGGGAGTGAACTACGATAGCAAGCTCCAAAATATGAGTTGGTTCTGCTACACACCCGTGAACACACTGTCCTAGACAAGCATGACCACATGGTAGTCTTATAACAAACACTACCGAGTTCAGATGGGGAACCGTCATCGAGGATATCGAAGTCCTTGTATAAGTCTTGCTCTTAAGAAGGAACTTCTTTTCCTTGAAAAAATCAATCAGTGGCTTGGTGTGCTAGGAATACATATGGGCTGAAGGTTGCAAGTCTTCAAACCATAGAATACTTCGCACATATGCATGACTGACTTGGGATGGTTCTGAAGGAAGCAAAAAAAAGCTTTCTTGAATTCACGGCGGCATCTTTCATCAAATGCACGTGAGTTAGAGGAAGTCACTCCTTTCATCCAAACGTATACCTCATGAGCAAAACATGAAGGCAATGCTTACAAAGTTTCCAATACTAGTGTAATGTTCAACATGAATCATGGGGGAGGGGACAAATGCTGCTGATGGGCTCAACAACAACTCGTCGGAATTTTCCATATCACTGGGATTCCACCACTATGTGAACAATGTGATAGTATTGGTCAAACCAAAAGATATAGTGGTGTATGCTCGAGGAACAATCACGAGTAAGACAACATTACGAATATCATTGGTTCTTATTTGATTGAGGATAGCCCACGCTCAAATCAAAGTTTTGGCAAGACAATAGATCCAACAACTGATCAGAGGACCAATCGATGAAGATATCACCTATCTTCAACACACACAAACGCAAAGATATCCCTTCAGAATGAACTAAATTCGGCAAAGCTTTTATGTTCCAACTCTCCAAGTTGTTGTTTAGCTTAACCAACTAGCTCAGGGGTATCCAACATGGATTCTTGGAGAAAGAATGGTTTATTGGTAAACCAACTTGATCACGAACTCACCATATCGGTCAGGGGATGACCTGGTGATACTTCCGTGAAGATATCCAGAATATCACGAACCACCGATATGACTCTAAGCTCGAGAACAATCTTGCTTTTCTGGGCAAGACGATATGATCGAAAAAGTAAGGGATTGACACAATCCCAACTCATGGATCAAAGAGTGCACCAGAAATAAGGACTAGGTAGCACGATCAATCTTAGGATGATGATTTAATAATCAACACTCTAAGAATGAGAATATTGTCCATTTACTACAAAGCAACGAGTTGCTCGGCGTATTGATTTCACACATCACAATTCACTTGTCGGCATTTCGGTTACAACAACACGGAACCAAGGAATGAATAATGATGGCGAGAAGTATCACTGCGTCAAGAATTCATAAGAGGTGGTGCAATTCCCATGACATTCTTGATATAAAAATGGTAATACCCCAAGGTAGAACAGAAGAAAAACTGGATTGGCATTTTGATCTGTGGAATACAACTACTTTGACCCAATCCTAGAAGTGGACGAGGTACTGGAGTTTGTTTCTCCTAGTCATTCCAGAATAGAATGGCTTGACGGACCACAAGAATAATATGCATCGATGAACACGAATGCACAACTATTCCTGACTATCAATTGATAGACTAGGGTCGGAATACAGCTGAGGAGGGTCAACTCAAGGAACATATAACTTTTTGAGTTGTGGATGCATAGATTAGTATGTCGAACCAAGTTCAACATGTTTCTTCCGGATAACCCATGCAGAGAGGTGGGACTGGCAGAGTCACAATTATGAATGGAGAACTCCTCAAGAGTACTCTGATTGTGATCTTTTGGTTCAAATAACTTCTTCCATATTGGCTCATGGCATTGGAAGAACGATATACGACAGACCTCGAGGACTATCACAAGGTTACTAATATCTTAAGGGAACTAGCAAATACTAACGACATGAAGTAGGGTGAATCTCGGGTTCAAAACCCAGGAGTAGAATACCTACTAACTAAATAACATCACGAGATGCTTTCGAGAATGGTGGCTAGAATCATCACACTGGGAACACCAAACATGGCTAGATTACTAACTGTAAGATACCCTAGTGTCATAATAACAACTATAACATATATGTCAAGGCAATAGAGTACCTCAACTCACCGATTAGTGTGCTTAATCTGGCCCAAAAGGACATCAGGAATGGGAGGAAGGGATTTGCAGATGCATCAGACTGTTTAGAAACCTGGGATGACTCAGACAGCATAACGGCTGTAAATGCTCAAAATGATTTGAGACATCCTGCAAAATGGTGGCATAACCACTCAACATCACAATATCAAGTTCTGAGGCCAGCTATGAACATATGGAAGTAGTAGGAACTGAACTGGGGCTTGAACTCAAAAATCCTAGGAAACTACGGTTTAGTAACATGTCATCCTGAGAGATAGAAGAGAAGCCTAGTTCTTAACCCCATAGAAAAGATAAGATGACTCAGATCAGATGGTCATGAGGATAAGGAGTAAAAGAGCCTTATGTTCCCATCCACAATCAATTCCCTTATATAACTAAAGCATTTCTAGACACGACTTTGACCAGCTTGGCTTGGTAATCCTACAGGCAGTCTGGCTCTGATACCAAAGCTGTCAGGACCCTGATTCCAAGTCACATCGATCTAGCCGGTAACACCTCATATCACTTTGCGGCCTCACGCACGGTATTCCCACGGGTGTCGCCTTACCATGGCCTGGGACCGTTTGCGCCTTTTGGCTCACGTATATGATAGTGTTGCTAGCATCCATATGACAGAGAACCCAGGCCGACATGACTAGTCGTGAACCCAAAGTGGCACTAACTTACGGGGATAGGCATACATGAATCAACATCGAGCATGTCGGTCAGCAGCGTGCGAATCCGGAATGTAGCACTGGGCTAATAGGACTCCGGTGAACCGGGTTGTAGCAGGCTAGGCAGGACTCCGGATGTCACCGCGTGACATTTCCCCGAAGGGACAGGCACATGAACGAAGTGAATCACATGCCGGCCAGTCAAGTGTTCCGGAGCAGTAGTGCTGGGCTAGCAGGACTCCGATGAACCGGGCTGTAGTGGACTACTATGGCTCATGGAAGCACAAGACTACATTTCCCCATAAGAGAGGCTACCAAGGATAAACAACTAGGTTGTCGGATCCCACACATACCAAGCATTTCAATCATGCACACAATATGCTCAATATGTGCAATACAACATGGCATCACAACAAGACTCTACGACTCAGAGTATTTATTCATTAGGCTCCGAGGAGCGAGATATTACAAACATGGGTCTCATGACCCAACATTTAGAGCATACAAGTAAAAGCACATGCGGAAGCTTAACATGTCTGAGTACAGACATCTACAAATGAAAAAGGTTGAGAAGCCTGACTATCTACCAGATCCTGCTGAGGCACAAGATCGTAGCTGAGGTATCGAGCTAAACGTCGAAGTCCACACGGAACTACTACCGAGACTGACGTCTCTCTGCAAAACATAGAATAGGCAAACGTGAGTACAAATGTACCCAGCAAGACTTACATCAGAACTAGCTACATATGCATCAGTATCAACAAAGGGGGTAGTGGAGTTTGACTGCAGCAAGCCAGCTTTGACTCAGTGGCTATCCTAAACTATGAGTGCAAGTAACTCTTTGAGGTGGCGCACACGAGTCCACAAATTCACCATACCAATACACCACTATGGATCCGCTCCCGTCTCCCTACAAGAACGCCATCCATAGAACTCACGCTTATCTTGCGCATTTTAGAGTATCCACTTCCACTTTTCTATGAACTATGCAAGGGGTCCAAGTTTCCATATCCGAGGAATCCGACTATTCGTATAGATAATGATAACCCTGCAGGGTGTACTTCTTCACACACGCTCTCGCCACTTACCACCATGTACACATCGTGTATCTCGGCAACCTTCAAGCGGAAGCCTGGCGAGGGAGTTGGCCACGACATGACTAACCGACAAGTCTCTAGTCCAGGTTTATCGCCATTCGGGTCCATCCACAAGGAGATCCGGCCGGGGTGTCGCTCACGGCCCCAAACGATGTGAGCAGGGTTCCCAAGCCCACCATCCGGGTGCCACTTGGTACACCGTGCCACTGTGCCTAGTCTGGCCCAAGCCCACCTGTACCGGGCGCCACTTGGTAGACTACTAGCACAACCTACAAACACCAGAAACTAGTTGCAACTCCTGGACAGAGATCAGGTTGATTAATAAGTCGAGAGGGGCACTTAAGCATTCCAATGCGTGGTAGTAGCTGTTCATGGATCACAAACACAGAACTCGGTTCCTATGGACGGCTTCAATGAGACAACCCACCATGTACTGCTACATGGCCTCTCACCAATACCTTTACCAAATCGTGTTCACACACTTAGCTCACAACAGTAGGAAATGTTCTCACACCTCTAATTCATCCCCGATGACTCAGACCTGACTCAACTCTAAGCAATAGTAGGCATGACAAACAAGCATGAATGAGTAGGCACACCAGGGCTCAAACAACTCCTACTCATGCTAGTGGGTTTCATCTATTTACTGTGGCAATGACAGGTCATGCAAAGGAAAGGGGTTCAACTTCTGCAGCATGTAACAGTTGAATCGTTGTTGTCCTAATGCAGTAAAAGAGAGTAGGAGCGAGAGAGTGGGATTGTATCAGAATGAACAAGGGGATTTTGCTTGCCTGGCACTTCTGAAGATAGTATAGTTCTTCATCGGTGCCATCGATCTCATCGCCGGAACCATGTCTACTGAGGGGGAACAACCACCGACAAAGAGAGAAAGGACACAATCAATGCAATGCACAATATGATGCATGATCATGACATGGCAATATGCTGTGATTTGAGCTAATGCATCTAGCTATGATTTAAATGAAGTTGGTTTGAATACATGATTCAAATTCCAACTCCATATATGATTATTTAAATGCCCTTATTTGTTTTGTACAAAACAGAGGACAAACATTGTTCAAACATGCATGAAAATGGTACATATGGATTCCTTGAATTTTTCTGATAATTTTTCATATATAATTTATTTCATTCTGAGCTACGATTGATTTTATATGATTTTTAGAAGTTTTAGACATTTTCTGGAATTTCCTGAATAAACTTAAATCCAGAAAATGCTTTACTGTGTCAGCATGACATAGGTGTGACGTCAGCAGGTCAAAGGCGCCAGCCCAGGTCGAACCTGACGGCTAGGACCCACATGTCAGTGTAACAACTAACTAACAAAGTTCGTTAGGGTTACGTTAGCACTAATCTAGGTTAATTAGGGCCTGGGCCCACTGGTCAGTGACTGTACTAATTAATCTAAGTTAGTTAGCACTACCCTAAAACTAGTTAGAGATTAACAGGGCAGGCCCACGCGTCAGTGATCCTGGGAGGTCAAACAAGGTCAACCCCAGGTCAGCGGGGCAACCCACCGGTGACTTGACGCCGGCGAGGCCAGCTGCGGTGGTGCGCTGCGGGATTCGCCTACAGAGCGCCATTTGGCGCGCGGAGCACAGCTACAGGATACGGACGCTCATCCGCATCCAACCATGGTGGTGGCGTGGCTGGGGAGTGGCAGGAGTGGCGCCAGCAACGAGCTCGGCGGCGGTCGAAGCTCGGGTGCAGGTGGGGATGGGGCTGTGGTGCGCAAATGAGCACGGTGAGGTGCTACGGAGGCTCTATGCGATGCGGGGAGCGCGTTGGGCGTATGCCTGGGACCAAATGGTCACCGGAGCATCACCGGTGACGAGCGCGGGCGGCGGCGCGTTCGGACGTCCACGGAGCAGCAACTACGGCGTACCAGGGAGGAAACATAGAGCGGGGTTAGATGGAGAGGCTCACGGCGAGTGCGGTGGCGCCGAAGTTGGCTCGGGGGAGAGGCTGGTGCAGTCGGAACAGCGACGACGATCTCGGCGGCCGACGGCGAAGATGAAGATGATGGAGTCGCTTCGGACGTCCCGCGGGCGCGTGATTCGTTTTGGAGCTTCGTGGCATCGAGGCGGAGCCTTTGGGCATGGCGGAAGGGTGAGGGGTGGCTCTAGGCTCGGTGGCATAGAACGGCGGCGGCGGTCGCTCTCGGGTGAGCTCGGGGATGAGGCTAGAGGGCGAGGGAGAGTGCAGAGAGTGAGGGGAGAGGCAGAGGGGGCTGCGGGGCGTCTCCAGACGCGTCGGGGGCGCCTCGGTGGCAAGCAGGAGGTGGAGCTCGGACGCGCGTGCTGTCGACATGCCTCTGCCTACTGGTAGAGGTTGAAGACAGCCGCTTCAGGCCAGTGGGATGGGCCGCCAGCTGGAGTTGGGCCAGGTGGGCTGCCAGGTGAGCGCCAGGTAAGTATCTCTCTCTCTCTCTTTATTTGTTGTTTTTCTATTATTCTGTGGACTTTAGGGCTTTATTAAAAATGCCAGGGCATTACCAAAAATCATGAAACTAATCATGGCTACTGTTTAGAATATATCCAATAGTAAACATTTTAGTTTATGATTATTTGAGCATTTAAAATATTTTATAGCATTTAAATGCCCAAATGCAAATAGAGTATGATTTAATTCAGAGCCCAAATATGTCGTGGAAAAATGTGCATCACCTCTGGTTAATGTTTACAGCATTTTCCATAAGTGATGTACATTTTTGAAAGCCATTTGGATTTACTGAAAATATTTTAGGTGAACCTAGTGAATTCCTTTGATGCTAGGGGTTTAGGCAATCCCCATTTCAAGTTTCTTTCAAGATTAAACATGATGCACACATGAGGCTAGCCTAGTGCACTACCAGAAGCTAGGGATGTGACATGGGGAAAGTATGATGGCGATGAACCGAGACGAGGAGAACTCTAACTCAGTTAGAGGTTAGAGTTAGATTCTAACCCTGAACTAACTTTAACCAAAGAGGTGTTTGGATGGCATCGTTAGATTGACAATAAATGCTCTTTCTCAATCATTTGCTCTTGTGTGGCCACCTCCCGCTCACAATTGAGATAAATGAACCACCTTTACAAATCAAGCATGCAAAACATGATAAATTTTGTTTTGTCCATACAAATGAGATATCCCACTTAAACATACAAGTCGTCAGTCAAGCTTCACAAAAAAATTACACTCCATGAAACAAAGCATGAGCTAACTCATCACGGAAGTCATTCACGACAGGGAGGGAGCCCGGAGCCCCTCACACGCCCATGGAGGAGCTCATCATCTTCGCTTTGGAAGAAGGCTCTATAGAGCCCAAGCCCCGGGAACCCCTCCGACGCCGGTGCTTGCGAGTTGAGGTCGGGACCGACATGGGTAGCAGGGCCGCTTGCCGACAACTGCGAACCAAATCTTTGGGCCCCTCGAAATAATGCAAGCCTGAAACTGAAATGCCTAGAAAGGTTAACTGAATCTTTGGGCCTCTAGAAATAATGCAAGCCTGAAACTAAAATACCTAGAAAGGTGAACTGAATCTTTGGGCCTCTAAAAAGATTTATTACCTCCTCAAGCAGCATCAAACAATTCCATGCGTGCACCACAAATCTATACCAAGTTTAATCAGGATTTACTTTTCCAAATCAGAATTAGCGCTAGAGCGAGCAAGTTCAATGATATGGATGTGTGAGAGAGAAGGAACGAACAAAGTCACCCCTCTCGCGACCTCCCTAGTAGATGCGCCGCCATTGCGCACGACATAGGGAGAAAATCGACCGATGAAGGGGGAGCGGGTCAAGCTTCGGAGGCCGGAGGGAGAGCGCGACCAGAGGAGGGCGGCGGAGGCGGGAGGGAGAGGGCGAGTGGTGGAGTGGCGCGATGGGGAATAGAGAGGAGTCGTGCGAGGGGGAGGGGGCAGAGGGAGCGATCTGGTGCGGGCAGGGGAGATTTTTTTGTTCTCTTTTAGTGGGCTCAAGGAGAACTAACCCAATTAGAACCTCTCCACTGGGCTATTTTTTTAGCTGGGTTAGAGCAAACTAGATCAAACTAACCCCTCCTGTTTGGATACTTTTAGGCTATTTCAACCCAAACTAGCTCTAACTCAGGGATCCAAACAAAGAGGAGTAGTACTGTACATGCTACAGTCTGGACCGTAGCACATTGTTTTTTATGTCCATATCACCACATTGTTTTCTACTACTGGTTCACTAGGCTACCATGGTTCGCACTGTTGGTTCACTGGGCTGACATGGTTCACACTGCTGGTTCACTGGGCTGCCATGGTTCGCACACCTCCGACATGAGTAGTAGTACTAGTATATACACTATATATACCGCATGATTCTTTTCTCCTTCTTACTAGTATGTACTTCGTTGACATGTGGGAGAGCCAGCATCCGGGTCGACGCGTCATGCACCAGATTAGAGTGGGGAACGGAAGGGGGCATCACCCCGGTCGTAGCGCCAGTAATTCATGTGTATAGTGAGTAGTCATATCACAAGTCTTGACAACAGTAAAGCGCTGTTAAATCGCACAGCCCAACCATTCCAGCAGTAAGTAAGTTGAATCTCCTACTCCCTCACCCTCCTTGCCTCTGACAAACCGCCTACGGGAACACTGTCGCGCGTACTTCCCGGGAAAAGCCCCAACTTCAACTTTTAAGTACGAGAAAATAGTTCGAGCTTGTTCGTTCTATATAAATACAAGTACTGTATGTTTATTCACCCATGGGGTTGTTCAATGAATGGAGGGCCAGGGAACACAAGTGAACAATACTACTAGGAAGTAGGAGTCGTACAGTTAGTCACATTAAATAGAGATTTTCATTTCTTTAATGCCACGCACACAAATTGAAATGCTTGTTGTGGAGAGAAAAAGATAATCACTCCACTATATATGTAGGAAGGGGCCTCAGCGCTTGCTTTACTAGGGTTACTCTCTTCATTCTCTCATCCTCTCCAGATCTAAACAAGACAGCGGTAGCGACATTTTCTCTCTACTCACCGTTGGTCACAGATCCGGCCGAATCCCTTCGACCAGTGTGTGTAGAGGACTAGGTGCATCATTCACCCGGTCATCGCCAGCGAGGGAGGAAACCCACAGCTGCTGGCAGGGCCCAATCCTCTGCCCATGTTGTTCTTTCTGACACAGCGCCGGCTCGGGAGGTCCTCTGCCCCTTCTTCCTTCATGTTGTATTGTGCGCAGATCCAACCTTCCGCCGCCGACATCTCGACGACCCTCAGGTGTAAGTTCTTCGAAAGCGGCCTAGCTCTACTGCCCCAGCTCCCCACATGTCTGCATGTGCATCTTTTTCAACTTTCATCAGCTCTTCCAAAGCCATCTAAATTTTTAGTATTATTAGAGGTAAAGCTACTTCATGGATTCGAATCTAGGACTTGGTTCAAACAAAAAATAAAGGGGGGGAAACTCGTAGCATGAATCTAGGACTTGATTCAAAGAGGAAATAACAGGGGGAAACTAGTAGAGACTGAATACCCAACCGGTCTCTTGGTTGAAAAGGGAAATAATGGGAAAATGCAGTACAAACTGGATAAGGAACAGATCTATTATTGATTGAAAAAAAGGATAGAAAGTGGCGGCTGGTGGACAAGTCAATAGAGTATTTCCAGGATTAGATTTGCTGCCCTCACATAGTAAAAGGTGTCCAGGATTAGATTTGCTCCCCTCATATAGTAAAAGGTCTCCAAGATTAGATTTGCTGCCCTCACATAGTAAATGGTCTCCAGGATTAGATCTCCTGCCCTCACGTAGTAAAAGGTCTCCGGGATTAGATTTGCTGCCCTCACATAGTAAAAGGTCTCCAGAATTAGATATGATGCCCTCACAGAGCATGAACAAATCGACATCACCACTTTATGCCTCCTTCTAGGTACATTGTGCTGATGCGTACACTGTCACATGTCATTATACTAACTTTTTGCTGTTGTTAATGTAAGGGCGCATGTAAAATGAAGCGATCACACTGTTACCTTAAGGACATGTCTAACCAGTGTTATTGTTAATCTAATGCCTCCAGTGGTATGATGCAATTAAACTGTGTTACAAATGGTACTCCTGCTGCTTTCCCCAGTATGATAAGTAAGTTGCTTCTTTACACTGTCGAGTGTCCTAGTGCCCCGATGGTCCCATGCCCTTAAACCAACTCTTTAGCTGCTGTTGATTTACTATATCTGGTAAACAAGCAATGTCACCAGTAAAGTAATCCCATATTTGACGAATGTCATTGTTGATCGTAATGCTTCCGGTAACATGAAGCATTGCTGACGTTTTAAAATTTCTATTGTCCTTGCGTGATTGCCATGAACATAGTTAAGATGCTTCTTTTCATTTCGTGTATGTTTTGTATCTTCTTATTGACCAGCAACTATTTACTTTCTATCTTTTTGTGCAGATAGGGATATCCATTTCACCTTGTTGCTATTGTGACCTTTTGGTGAATTGCACAAAACACTTTTTTTGGAATGAGTGTCTTGTGCAGTTGAACTAAAATGTCACGTGGGCAACATCTCTCAATTTTGGTGGAACTGCACAAAATGGTGATTGGAGTTTCCAAAATCTCTGCCAAATTCTGCTGGTAATCTCATGCAACATTTTATTAGCCTTTGCAAGATGAGCCGTCACTGTCACCACAATGGCACTTTATTTTAGTGGAACTGCACAAAAGGATAAGCAAATTATAGTTGCACCTTACATGAGCAGGACATCCAACCTTAATGTTGCTCAATTTTTGTGCAACTACTAAAGAAGAACCTGCCAGCTCACGAGAGCAAGTACTTCTTGCTATCTGAATGATACAATCTTTGCTTCATTTCAGGTGAACTACAGAAAAAGTGGCATGAATTGAATCATCGAGTGGAGATGCAGGTTGACTTACACTAGTGGCAGTATTATGGTAATCGTGCTCTTTATTATCTGTGATGTGCAAACATGAATATTCAACTACAGATGTTGTGATGCTCAAGATCATGCGCCAAGTTCTCAGGTTGTATGACACGGCTAGCCAAGATGGATTTAATCCCCGTATTCACTTTATCAAAAGGCTCTAATTGGTTGGTTCTAAATCTTGCAAGCTGGGAATCAATGAGATGTCTAGGCATCTTTGTTGTACTTATTATTTCAATATTATTTGTTGGTTCTGAATCTTGCAAGCTGGGAATCAATGAGATGTCTAGGCATCTTTGTTGTACTTATTATTTCAATCTTATTTGTTGGTTCTGAATCTTGCAAGATGGGAATCAATGAGATGTGTAGGCATCTTTGTTGAATCTTACTTATTGGTTCTGAATCTAGCAAGCTGGGAAACACGACATGATGATGCATAGGACATCAACCATAACAAACCATTCAAACTTGGTAGTATTATCTGTGTGAAAGTGCGACAAATGTGCTGATCGTGTGCGTCCTGAGAATAATAATTCTAATTGTTGTGCATGTTGATTGGCACTGATAGAACGAGCCAATGCATTGCTTGTTTTAAGAATAAATTTATATTAAAGCTAATTAAATTTAAGTAAAGTGACCACTAACACTTGTTATTACAGTACCCATATAGACCCGCTCGTGAACCTACGTGTGGCCGGAATAGGTTTCTTAATGGAGGCGTTTGAATGCGCCGAGGGTGCATGTTCTGCCGGGAGAGGGAGGGGTAGTAACTGTTGTTGCCTGTACACACTCAGTTTACTGTTGAATCCATTTACCCAAGAGCTGAAAATCAAACTTCTGCCGCCGCCTACCCACTCATTCAGTTGAAGAGACTCCAATGGCGATCCGAGGGGTGAGCCTGCTGGATATGGACTTTAGCAAGAAGTTGAATGTGATGTACACCAACGACCCGGACTCGGTGAAGCTCTGCCTCGCTGAGTTCAAGCATGACCTACAGGACAAGAACGCACAAGGTTGCAGGACTAGACCTTGTCCCCATCCATTCATCTCCTGAGAGGGACCAGTGGATTGCCGTCGCCCAGGTATGCATGCGGCACAAGGTTCTTGTCTACCACTACTGTAGGGCCATCAGAGGTTCTGGAGCATTCGCATGTTTCATCGGCAGCGCCGACTACACCTTCACTACGGTGGAGAGAAGGAAGAACGCAATGATTCGACCATCTTGTGCAACAAGCTTTTCGACATCCAGAAGCAATACAAGATCATCAGCAATGGGCAGGAGAAGGACTCCGTGGTTGACCTCGCCGAGACCATCATCAACCCCTGCTACGCCAACATGAAAGAAGACAAGGATACCAAGGAGTTGAACACGTGGGAGGTACCTCTGAATCTAGCCTACATAACCTACGCAGCCAAGGACACATACGAATGCTACGACATGTACAGGCAGATCTTGGACATGAGGGCGTGTTTGCTTCCCGTAACCAACGAGTACACGGACAGCTGCAGCATCATGATCAAGCGTGCCAGGAAGGTCTAGGTGTTGTACTTTATCTGTTTAAGCACCTTTATCATCTGAGTGTTTCATGCATTAGCCTATGTGTCATAATTATCTTTTTTTCCGAAATATTTCTTCTAAGAACCCATTAACATATTTGCTTTTTAGTGGCTATTTGTTTATGTATATGTAACTAGTTCAGTCGGCTGTCGTGCTTTGAATCTCCTTCCTCCCAACATATTCCCCTTCTCAGGTGGACCCAACATGTCTCGTACACAGACATATGGGACCAACCACCTATCCATTTGTAATTATTAATTTTGTTCAATCTTTTGTCCTCTTCCTATACAACGGCTGGCCATCATAGCCTATGGCATTGGGAAGGCCATCCCTCTACTCATACACATTGTCTGACGGCGGCAGTTCCACCGGCCCACCCTGCACACGAACAAGTCAACCCTCGTACTCCCCTCCGCCAGTGTCTTCCCCCGCTTCGGTTCGTTTGGTCCGAGGTCTCGACGCCGTCCTCCGCCTTGGTGCTCTCGTCGCGGCACCACCGTCTGTCGTTCCCAACATGGTCAACAAAACAAGAGGAATCGGGAGACAACTGTTCTTCAAGGAGGCTGACAGTCCCAGGCCCACCAGGTCCATGGCCTAGGTTTTGTTGTTTAACATGGGCAGCCCACGACATGTTTCAACTTTTTTTGGATCCAGCAGGTATCAAGCGGCCTCTGGGCCTCCCTGCCTAGCTTGTCTATAACATCAGCAGCCCAAGTTATGTTTGTTTTTTCAAGACGAAGCACAGCTCAGTTCTATGTTTCTATAAGAATGCAAAACTAAATCTATGTTTTCCCTTCTACAATAGTATATATATTTATTTATATCTTATTTTATTACACACACACACATATATATAATAGAAAAAACATAAGGTTCCATTAAACCTGTCATTCATCCAACCATTTTATAGACCTTTCCACATCCTTTATTTTCCATTTTAATTAATCCTATATCTAAATTTTCTCCCACTTTCTTTTTCGATGTAAACTGAGTTTTCTCCCAGTACTTTTCCCTAGAACCAACTCAACTGTCCCACATCTAGCAAAAATAATAATAATACCCCACGTCCTATTAACTCATCAAATTAAAATGATACTTTATTTCGTAAATCGAAAGTTCTTACAAAATAATAATAATAATTGTTTATATATTACTTGGCAAGTTAACTCCTAGTGATTGCGTACATAAGCTTGCAAAGATTTCACTGACCAATGCAGTAATAGACGTGCAATCATGTGTTTATGTTTTTATAATATTTCTCCGTCCAACACAACATGATATTTTCACCCAGCCCAGCAAGTCTGCGGACTTAGAGAAAAATGCAAATGGGCTTTAAGTTCTACCATAATATATAAACGGGTTGCATAGATGCTACATCATTGTTTCACCCAGCACACCAAATGGACTAAAAAACAAATGGCTTGGCTGACATGTGGGCCAGTAGGTCGAAGCCTAAGCACTTTCACAAAAAAATACAAAGGTCGAAGCCTAAGAAAGGAGTTGGATTTACATCCAACGACCGTCACTCTTCTTTAATCTCTCATCTTCTTCCCCCAGCACTGCCGGGACTGCCTGCTCCAGCCTCTGGCATCCAGCGGCACTATTTTGCTCCCCTCGCAGCGAAATTCTACCCCGCCGACGGCCAGGCCTTCCCTCCACTCCTCCATACCTGTTATTGTTCTCTGCAAAGTGTAGGCCCACCCCGCACCCGAACCAGTCAAGTTTCCCACTCCTCTCCGTCTGTGACTCCGCTGCCGCGTCTTCCCAATCTCCGGGGCGTTCCAGTCTGGGGCCTCGCCGTCATCCACCGACTTGGTGTGGCGTGTGGTCAATGTGGTCAACAAAAGAGAGTCATCAGAAGATGAC